>NC_036464.1:28455787-28746407 GCF_002775205.1 Xiphophorus maculatus
TGTTCTGTACAAAGTTCCATTTGCACAACAGCAGGTGAAATTGATTGTCAATCAGTGTTGCTTCCTAAGTGGACAGTTTGATTTCACAGAAATTTGATTTACTTGGAGTTATGTTGTGTTGTTTAAGTGTTCCCTTTATGTAGTTTTCTTCATAAACTTAACCTGGTTTTAATTAAGCTCAGTATGCCAAAAAGACTTTGATATTTTGAGGCTGTTGTTATAACTCGTTCATCATCATTTTTATCTTCAACACATTTTTGCAGTTTAAGCAAATCAATATGAAAAACCTAAATACTTTTCTGTTTCAGAAAAGGCTCTGGCTCCACTGGATCATCGCCCCAGTTTTGAGGATGAATCTCCACAGCGTTTTTATGGTGTAAGGTATGCTGTTTGTTTTTTTTTTACACTGAGCTACATTTTTAACAACAGCACAAACTGGTGTGTTTCCAACACTGAGTGCTTAATAAACATGATTTGATTTGAAAATAATTGTACAGAATGTAATTTGCCTTGTTAATCTGCCATTTCTCTTTCATACATTTTATTCATTGTCATGGACTAGTGACCTGTCCAGGGTGAACCCCGCCTCTTGCCCGATGACCACCACTAGCCACCAGGATCAGCATGTTCAGATCATGGGTAGAAAGCTTTTAAGGCAGTTTGTCCCTTTTAAGTCCACACTTAAAACAACTTCATAGTTATTGAAGTTGCATCAACCTATTTATGATATTGCTGACTATTTTTTTCTACTTCTAACATTTACAGGCAAAGAAGACACCCAGAAATGTTTTTTTCACTCCAGGCATCTGGTCCCAATCATTATCAGTTCTTTTGATGATGTCACATACATAGCAAATCCACAATGTCTTAAAATTGTAAGTCATATTTTTTTCTTTGCTATTTTTCTTTACTCTTAAGACTACAAGTGCTTTCTCTGTTTAATTGCTCTATTGGTCTTTTTTGTAGGTTTCTGTTAAGTGCAGTGGTGCAGTGAATGGTAATGTTCTGTTGTTGATCCTCACTGTTCTTAGGAAGGAGAAATGTCAGTTTGTCTGGAGTAATACTGAAATACTATGACATTGTATTAAAACAATACTCTGTCCTTGGTGAAATATTTTTCACATTTCCTCTAAAGTGTACCTATTGTTTTATTGTGCTAATTTTCATGAGCATGTTGTCTGTAAACTTTTAATATACTGACAATTCGTACAATTCTCTGATAGTATATTGGCAATGTTCTCTTGTAAGATGTGAATATATTGACTGCATAATGTAATTTTTTTCAACCGTAAAGTGTGTTGTAATTGATCCTTCTGTATACTGTAGTGTGTAAGAATCATGTAATGTACAAAGTAGCAAAGAAGAATAATAAGACATTGATAATTAACTAAAAAATGTACTTCATTAGCAATTATAGTAAACTAAAAGAGTAATTAGAGCATGCTGTAATCACACTACTAATATATAAAATATGTAATGCTTATATACTTAGAAGATATTCTAAATATATTTTAAATGTAATTTGATCACAAAAATAGTACATGTTTGTATTACTTAAAGTAACTTTGTATACTTGCAGTATACTTACAGTATACAAAGTATAACTTTAATTGTTCCAAAAAAGCATATTATAGTACACTTTAAATTGTGATTTTCCACAATTTAATTACTATTGAAATACACTAAGTACAAAATTATTTGTTCCAAATCAAAATACTTCAAGTATACTAATGATTATTCATACTTAGTATATTTATTTTTCACCAGGGCATTAACGCTGGAAAAAAACTCAGAAATTTTTAGATCTCAGAAATTTTCTAGAAAAAACATTTTGGTGTAAATGTACTCTTCCGTCTTTTTTTTCTATCTACAATGGTCCTAATACGTCGTATCCACCAAATTGCTTGACTTCTGCAGCAAATGTGGGTTCACCCGGCTTAAAGTTGCAGTAAAATACCGGCAGGGGGCAGCACTCTTTCAAAATTACATGTACATAATTTCTCAACGTAAAACGTATGGATTGAAACAAACAAACAAAAAACCCAGCTTCTATGGCATAGTTTCTTCCCATGTAAATGGTACAACTCGTATTTTGTACCATTCACAACATACTTTTTGTCACAATTTTTTATTATGGGTTTATGTTGTAATTCGGATTATAGATTTTTTAAATATGGCACTCAGAATAAAAATGCTGAGTAAATATCTTAAACCAGTTAAGGATAAACAAAGAAAGGAAAATTAATTTTAAAAGTAATTCATTGGATTTAGTCATTTTAAAATAGACTTTTAAAGCATCCCTTTTTTAAAAATGATTTTTATTAAAAAAAAGAAAGAGAGAGAAAAGCTAAATGCACATTATGCTTCTGGTCATCACTATGTGCCACTTCTTTTTTTTGATGTCATGTTTTATTATGTGAAATCTTTCTGGAGATGTCTTCTTGGACTAAGATACATTCAAATATGAAACAAATTGCTGTTCCTCATAATTCATTTCAGGGGGAACAGCTAAATGTGTGAATGAAAGAATTCTTTATGTTTAGGAAAACATTCATATATTGAAATGCAAAAAATAATATATAATTTATATATTTCATATTGCTTCTGTGTCTATAATCTGGATGGACTCAGACAATGCTGCATATAGTGAAGGTCATGCATCCTTCAGGGGAGGAGGATGTATGTGTATCCAGATTACCATAGATGTGGACAAGAGTCATTATATATGTTTTATGCAACTTATAGTTATCTTCATACAATCTCATGTTATTCTATCTCACTCCTATTAGATGTTTCATCTAAAAATACATTCTTATATTCTGTTTCAATCATATGAATTTATCTTTCAACATTTTCAACTTTTACAGCAAGAAAACGCACTACGTGAACTTGAACTTAGTGTCTAACAACAAGCCAAAAGTTACTGTCCTTTTTAACCTTATATCTTCCTGTAACAATATATGTCAAAGAAGCTTGCATTTTATGTACATATTGTTGCTGCTTTACAGAGGTAAACACGTGTTCCTATTATGTATTCATTTATAGTTTATCCTTTTATTGTTTTTTTCATAATTTTTTAGACAAAACAAAAGAAATTGTCTTGTACAGAAATTGTTTGGCCATCATATTTATTAAAGACTCAATTAACAGTTTAAGACATGAAACTTGTCTCAGAACAAGCATGTTGTAATTTGGGGAATCTGGACTCGAGACTTTATTTGGACTTAACTTGGAACGTGCAACACTTTGAATTGCCTTGCTGCTAAAAATGTGCTATATCAATAAAATTACCTTCCCTTCCCTCTTGTTTTGACACTTATGCTACATTACAATTACCTCGGAAGTCTCAGCTGGGTTTGATATTACACACTAGGTAACAAATTTCCAGTGAAAGTAGTCGGAGAAATATATAAACATATCTATATTGATGTAAGTGCTGGACTGATGAGCTTCTGAGTGTCATGGTTTGCAGTCATCTCTTGAAATTCCAGTCATGCCTCACATATTCCTGCATTCATCTCAGCTCCTGTATTTTATGGACTTGGCAATTGGCCCTTTTTGAGTAAATGTACATGAATGTTCATATTTCTGCACCTAAACTTCCAGCAGATGAGAATGAGGACACCTGGCTCAAGTCAACATGTCACTGTGTTTGAAGGCTGTTGCTTTTTCCAGCCCCCTCTAGGTATATTTTGAACTGCGTGCAAGATGAAGATACCTTCCCCATCCTTACAACCCTACTTCCTATGCACTACCTCCCCCGTCTTTCGCACCAGCCAGGCACCCATAAATCTGACGTACTTTTCGCATTTCCTGCACCAGACAGACACCGAAACAGAGGAAGGGGAGAAGCAGATAGCTATATGAAGTTAGTGAGCAGTGGATGAAACCAGGCCCAACCTGCAGGAGTCTGTCTCCCCCCTCTTCTTTACCTATCCACCCATCACCCCCACTGTCCGGATACTCCCCCCACCTCCACGCCCCTGCAGCGGTCGCCACCAGCCGCAGTCTGCTCGCAACGGTCCGGCGAACATTTGCCGATGAGTCCCGGCGGCTGCATCCGGAGCCTCACACCCGCGTCACGGTGCAGTAGTGGGGACACGCGCCGCTCCGCTGCTTCCAGTGAGCTCGAGCCCAGCTGAGAGAGTTGGTTTTCTCTTTTTCTTCTCAATTCCTCGAAGGTAAAAACAATGACACAGCGGCTCACATCTGTGGCCTCTGCTCGGATGTTTTCTGCAATCTCGCGCTTGTTGGTACCTATTTCTTCCCGGCTCGTCTGTTTTCCGGGCTAACTGTCGCGTCTCCGGGGCTGCCCTCCAGCTTACATCGGGCAGAGGTGGGGGGAGCATTTAGGTACTTTGCTGAACTGCTGACGTTTCACAACAAGAAGCAAAAACAGACGCTTCAGAAGCTTTCGGACCGCGTCATATTACACCGGAGGTGCTCAGCTGATTGCCTCCGCGCGCGCGCCGCAGGAGAACATTTCGTCAATAACTGGACCTCTTTCCTCGTGGCGACATGGTGGTCTTCAACGGGCAGTTGAAGATTAAAATCTGCGAGGCGCTGGACCTAAAACCCACGGCTTGGTCCCTGCGTCACGCCGTGGGTCCGAAGACTCAGACCTTCCTCCTGGACACGTACATCGCCCTGAACGTGGACGACTCGCGCGTGGGTCAGACCTCCACCAAGCAGAAGACCAACAGCCCCACGTGGAACGACGAGTTCACTACGGAGGTCATCGACGGCAGAAGGATAGAGCTGTCCGTCTTTCATGACGCCCCCATCGGCTACGACGACTTCGTGGCCAACTGCATCATTCAGTTTGAGGACATCCTGCACAGCGGCAGCAAGCACTACGAGAACTGGGTGAGTCTGACCCACAAATGCCCTCTGCAGCCCTGTACACACAAATCAAACAGAAATATGCTGAGTTTTTATGGCTATCTGTGTCAATTAAGCCATCAATTGTTGTCTTTAGCCACAAAACGTAATTAATTGAACTAGGACTGAAACAATTAATTGGCCAAATCAAATGAATTGTGTTATATTTTAGGTAATAAAATGTTTTCTTTTTGTTTGTTTGCTGTTGGGTTTTTTTGCATCTTTTAAAGCCTTTTCAATATTTAAAAGGCTTCAGTTGTTAATCTGCAAAATGTGCCTTTTTTTAGCTGATTAATTGATTAATCGTCAAATACTCAGTAATTGATTACTAACTTAATAGTCAACTGCTGCCCTGAATTGAACCACATAAATGTGAATATTGATGCAACACCTGTTGGAGACAATACAGGAGACATCACTGTCCTATGACTCCAACAATAGTTTGCAATATAAACAAGGTAAGGGTTCTTCAGTCGTTATATTGTGGCCATCTTCACAAAGTCTTTTCACATATTTTTCTGAGATTGAAGCATACATTTTGCAATAAAATGTGTTTGTGTTTACAACTTAAACCTATTAATATGTGTGAACCTCTGGCTTTCAAGACAGTAAAAAAATAAATAAAATAAAAAAAATAGCTTAAACTAACTGACCCAGAACAGGAAGAAAAATATTTAAGCAATATCAGATAATGAGAAAATTAAGTATGCATTATTTTTACCGCATAGATAACCTTCTGGTTTCAAGTCAATATTTCTGATCACTGATTTTTATTTTTTTTCTTCATAAACCTAATTCATAAGTCTTGCCTTCTCAAGCATGACATAAAGTCCTACAATACCTGACCATTTTTTAAAATCAAGTATGTGGCAATAGGGAAACAACAAATATTCAAAAGAAAAAAAAAACTCTGGCAAGATGTTTTTTAAAGCCATGCTGGAAAATTATAAAGCATGGCTCTAATCTCAAAGGAGAACCATCTTCTCCTTTGAAGATGGTTAGGAAAGAAAGCACGAACTGCAGAGTTCTCGCACTGCGCCGTAAACAAGTACATAGTGCTGAAGAAGTGGTCCATTGTTGTTGGAAGCCTTTGGAGCACATGAATGTTTGATTGCATTATTGATGAGGCAATCAGGTCCATTAGAGAGAGAATGAGGAGAACAGGACAAGATGAAAGGAGAGTTTTTTTTATTTTTAAAGCTCATCATAAAGAATCTTTCTTAGACACAATGAAGGCTGCAGAAAACTGTGCCAGACATCTTCTGATTTACAAGAAAAGAGCTTTTTGGTTTAAGATTGTGGAACGAGATGAAAGTATGCCTCAGTGGCACCAGTGCTCTTGTGAGTTTAATTATCACTGTCTGCGTTGTTCATTTCTGAAACAAAGAGAAAAACTACTAAAACCTACAGTGCCTATCAAAAGAATTCCTTAATTTCTCTCTTTAGAATCACAAGATTTATTGTGTTTTTCTGGGGTTTTATGTGACAGACCAACCTGAGTTTAGATCAGACCTAAAAAAAAATCCATCCTGACCCGGCCCAAACCCATAGTCATCGTTTCTGAGGCTGATCCGACCCAACTAATTAACTTTAATTAGAGGCCCGAACCGGAAGAAAGCCAAACATATTTCTTTTAATTACAATTTTATTACTTTTGTTTTGAGACCATAATTTGTGAAACCAGTGTAACTTCTCCCATTTCTAACTTTTATTTAATGTCTTCCAGCTCCATCTTGGGTAAAAAAGAGTTAGGTTAGGGTTGTTGTTGCTTATTGTAACTGCAGGTTGAGTCAGGTACAAATCTTTTGGGATGTGTGATTGATAGGAGCAGAGCAGAGTGGGGCTGCGTGTACATTGTGCAATGCACTACCCTTGTTACAGTCTAACTAATTTATGCACCCTACTTACTGTCTTTCCTTCCTCAATAGGTTAAACTATCTACTCCTCTATTTACACTGTAAGAATGAGAATTTATCTACTCGTTTGGCTTATTGGTTCAGGTTGGACTTGGGCCATAAATTTAAACTCTAACATGAAGTGCAATTCACTGTGAAGCAGAAATTAAAACATTATTTTAATAAATATCCGTCTTTGCACCCCCAACAAAAAAGAAATTTGCAAAATGTTGTATTGTCATCGTGGTATCAGTGGTATTGATGTAATCATCAATATGCCAAAGAACTGCTTATTTGGCAATAAATATTAGATTAGCTACAGTAACTATACATGTACCATGCCCTCAGGTGCTTTCTGCCAGTTTGACAATGCTTGTATAATGCAAAAGAAATTGTGTAATTTGGGTATTAAGATGTTCTGATGAGTTCAGTGACAAACTATTATTTAGAACTGTAAAGTATTCATGGATAATCCACTGTTTTATAGATTTATTTCACTCCTGTTTTAAAAGTAGCTAATCCAAGAATATAATTTATTTTCCTTGGCACAATTTAACACAAAATTTTCACACAAACTTCATCTGTTGGCATATGTTTATGTCTAAATTATTGAAAGGAAATGCAGCTGAAATACCAAGATGTATTGATGACCGACATGTTTGCAAACCAGCCAATAGCGCCATTCATTTCCTTGATTCTGATTGGCTGTACTACAAAGAGCAGAGAGAAGGAACCCTGTAGATGTTTGCTTTTGCTTATCTGCTGTAAGACGGTTTCTGCTGTGAACATTAATGCATATTGACAGACATGAAGTTTTTAAGCTCTTAAAATAGGCACCTACAAGCGTTAGAGGAGTCCTCAAGTATTTGTGGAGTTCAGCCATTCACGGGTGGTTGTGTTCTCGAACCTTCATGACTACGTCTGCTGTACAAGTTGTTTCATTGCCAAAACAGCAAGATGTGACTATTTCAAAAGAACCTTGTGGAGATAAAAATAATGAATTTAATTTGTCTAGAATCTGGATAGGCTACTCGCTGTCTGAGGTCTGTTTGAAAGCAGACAGACTTTAGGTTGACTGATTCTACAATTAAATAGAATGAAATGGTATAATGTGCTGTTGGTCTCTTAATGGGTAAATTTAGTGTGTGAAAAGTACAAAAAATTGGCAGTTCTAAAAAAAATAAAACAAAATGAAATAAATGATGTGATCTTATGTTAAACGTACAACATAAGAAAAACTCTACATTGATTATACACAACTTTAAGCACAAACACACACTCACACATAATTGTACCTAATAGAATGCAATTATCCTAACAGTCAACTGAACTGTGGGAGAAATTTCTTTGAGAGAACCCACTTATGCATGGGAACATGCACATCCAATTCAAAAAGACCAAAGGCCAGAGTTCAAACCCAGGTATTTCTTGATGCAAGGAATCTAACAACTTGCTTCAGAAAACTCCACTACTTCTTGCACTTTTTCCATTGGACATCACTATCAAGGGATACTTTTCTTCAGCATGTTAACTAATCAGTATTGATAGGAACATTCCCATTAAAGACTGGAAAAGAAGGGGAGAGTGGAGGAAAAGTGTGCCAAAATATGGAAAATTTCAAAGAGTGTGAAACATTTGCAGGGCACTGTACCTCAAAATTCAACAAAAATGGTGGAAATTGCACCCAAGTTTCTGTTTAGCATGCTTAAAAATGAAGACCACCATGTTTCTGATTAAATGTGTCACTAGAGCAAAGTGTCAGTGTCTTATCTACCTGAGTGAACAGTTTTTAACTCAATTCTTTGCATATCTGACAACATTTCACTGTCAAAGTCCCTAAGGGCTGAGCAAGCCCTGACTCAACACTCATTAAATATTAGGTCATGTCAGAGGAGAAAGCACAACATGAAGCCTTGTGGGAACTAAAACTCTTGTGTAATATCCTGGTGAGAAACGTCAGCATGAACTAGAAGGAGAAGTCGCCTCTGGATTGTTTTTTTTATTAGGCCCGAGCAGCGAAAGTGCTGTGAAGGCCTGTTGTAATTATAGTATAAGTTAGTACTCTGATTCCGCTTCCATCAAATAAATAGGCATTTTGGGGGCTTTAACATATTCAAAAACTCACTAGACTCCACTCAAAATTGCCAAACAAGTAAAATTGTCAGATTGCAAGTGGGTGTGGGCAAACTGCTCTACAGCGCCCCCTAACATGAGATAGAAGAAACCATAGGTAATAGAGATCTGCAACTCGGTATGTAGGTAGATCTCCCCAAATCAAGAAAAAAAGTCTCACCCCTAAAATGTACAAGAAGGCGACCATTTTGGGTCTAAGGTCAAATTTTGGCCATTTTTCAATTCTACTCACGTCAAACTTTAAAAAACTCCTCCTAGGGATTTCGACTTATTGGCCTTATTCTTGGTCAGGATGTATTTAAGGGGTGGAGCTTTAAAAGTTATCAAAAAAAGTTGACTTTTCATATATTTTTAGGGGGCGTGGCCGAGCTGCGAAGTTGGCATACTTGCCAAAGAAAACAAAATGCTATAACTTTCACCTAAAAAGGTCAATTGGCACCAATCTTGGCATAAGTGATGCTGGTTGGATGCCTAACGATCCTATGTCGTCATAGTCTGATGTCATCTAAACCCTGCCCCCTCAGAATCGGAAGTTGCTTCTTTTACTTGAAAAGCTCCGTCTCTGACCCCCTTCATGTAATCAAAATGATCTGGTGACAGATGACAGATAACAAGTTGGTCTCACAAACTTTTGCCCACAAACCTTCTCAGTGTAGTTTTCACCACTGCTCATTTTGACATTGTGTTAAATCACTAAGAGTCTGATTTCCAGTTTCATTTGAAGCAAACGTCCTTGGCATCGAACCTTTAGAGGGGATTTACTAACTTAATTGGGTGTTTATCTAAGCATAGCTTAACCCACTTTCAAGCATATTTCTATTTCCTCTATTGATTAAACAGAAAAACGTCACAGAGGGACACACTGATTGCAAAGGAACATAATTTTGGATGCAGGAAATCAAATAGGACTTCATATTTTGAACTGTAAACTACTTGTCTTTTTCAGCTTTAAAACACTTGATACCTTAATAGTAATGTGCACAAAACACATTTGTCACAGTTTGGTTAAGCCTGATCAGATATGCACTACTTTCTTTGCATTTGATTTGTGTTTGTATACGTACAGACTAAGCAGTGCTGTGTGTATTTAAATAGGTGAAGGAGACACCCACGGCAGAGTTCTTGGAACTAATTACATCTTCTTACAAAATGAATGTGTAATTAGTTGCCCTGATCAGTTCAAACATTTCAGTTGTGAGTCGTTTTCACACAGATTTACCCCATGTATGATGGCTAGCTCTATTGTTGTTTGCTTGGCTTTTTACAGCCTTCACTTAAGAAAACTAAAGAAGCCACAACAGCTTGATCAAGTTATATTACTTTAACTGCAGAGGAAATGATAGTGGTGCTGCCTGGTTGGTTGAAGAATAATCAAATATAGGGTTGGTTTTTACACAAAAAGCATTTTGTTTTTTTCTATGAGATTCCGTCTGTTTGAAGAAAGATTGTGAAATGAGATAATGACTCCACAAGCACATGGAAAGCATAATGAGTCCATTGCTTTTTGAGTGTGTATGTAAATGTTGAGGAGAGCTGCGTCACCTGTCTCAGAGATAGAAATCACGCCTTCTGGGAAGAGACTTTGCTTTGGGGAGAGTCTTGTAGTTCGTCAGCACATTGTTTTAGGATCATGTGTTATTAATTCTGTAGTGCAGGTCCTCTCTCATTTCGGTTGTACTAAAACAGTGGATTGTGATGAGAGAGATACTTAAGAGTTGGGGTTAAACCATCAGTGGCATCTCTGCTTTACACCTGTTTGACTTACAGACATTCTATAGGTGAAGAAAAGTGATGTTTTGATGATGAATATTGCATAGTATAAAAACATGCAAAAAGTTTTGAAAGCGTTAAAGTTTTTGGACTTGAGCACAACACAGAGATGTACCTTCCACACCTGTTGCTAACAACCGCTGCTCAGCTAGCTGTAAGGGATGACCAATTAACCAGCTAAAATCAGCTTGTTGTGCTTGTATTACTCTATAAGAGGCAATCACTGGGTAAAAGGCAGCACACACTCTGGACAGGTCACCAGTACATACAAAAACAAGTAACTATGCCCACATACACTGACGCCTAAGGGCAATGTAGAGTATTTACCTAACAGTCATGTTTTTGGAAAGTGGGAGGAACCTGAGAGAACTTAGAAACAAGAAGATCATGTGCATTTCTTACAAAAATACCCAAACTCAATTCCCTACTCCGGGCATCTCTCTGCCCGACTTTTTAACCACACAGCCAGACAGAGATTTGAAGAGGAGCGGCTAAAGCAACTGAGGTGGAATAGCAGTGCTAATGGTGCCATCCAGAACATGTAACTATGGAATACTGTCAGCTGCTTGAATATCGAGCTGTTAGAATGTCATGATTAGGTGTGCGTAAAACTTTGTCAATATTCTGCTAAGGTAAAAAACCCCCACAAATTTACAATTGCTGTGTTTCCATTAAATACGGTAACATATTAATCCGACTTGCACAATTTTATGGTTAATGGGAACAAAGCTACTGCCATGAGAATGAGAAATTATTTTTGAATTTTGAATTGAACTGACTTGAACCTGTGAGCCAAAAACCACAGCACTATTTGGCCCCAGATGTGGATAATGTCTTCCATTTTAAGCACTTTGGTGTTTTCCACTGAAGTTGTCACATTGTGAAAGTTTTATTTATACCTGCTGTATATTGCTGACAACAGATTAGACATAAATAATAACTTAAAAATATGTCTTCACCTGTTTTACAAAGAAATCTACTTTGTCTCAAAACGTAAGTATTGTGTAGTTTGCCAAGTTGCAGCAGGATACTTATATACTCCTCTCATTTTCCAATCTACACAGGTGAGTGAGCCAGGAAATGATGGCTGTAGTTTCTGTACTAACGCAGCCTAAATCTGAGTGTGGATGAAATATTCTCCTTGGTTCCCTTTTTTTTAAAGCCCTAAACATTTTATTAGACACATTTTCTACAACATCTACATTTCTTTCTTCCAGAAAGTTTGACACAATTGCACCGCAAGTTGAGCAGGTGTGAGAAATAGATAATAGACAGAGTGAAGTGGTGAAAGACGAGGAACAGATTACACACTGGAAACTTCTTTCAGTCAGTTAAAACTTGTTTGATAAATAAATTAGGTGTCAGCAAAGAACTCAACAGAGAATACAATGTTCTTTGGGAGCTGGGGAATTTTTTTTGGCTGAGGAAAGAAAATTAATGTGTTTTTTTGTAATTTTACAATACAATACAATACGATATTACAAAAAACACAATGAGCAGAGGATTGACCAATATAACAATGTCCCCTGAATCTTTGAAGTATAAATGGCTGAAACTCAAGGGGAGAGACATGTTTTGTTTAGATATTACAGACAACTAGGCACTATTGGTTGTTTGACACACATTTCTTACCTGCAGATATTTTCCCATCTAATTAGATTAAACTATGACTATAAATACTAAGTTAATCGTGACTCTAATTCATTTGCATTGGAAGGCATAATGCTGCATAGAAACACTACTCTGGGAGCGCCTTGCTGAGTATTTGATATGCATCCCTATTTAAGCCACATAGCTTGCACATGTGTACTCCAGATGTGCTGCCACTGCTAAAAAAATTATGCCATTGCTACTCAAAGATAGTAACAGTGAGCCAAAAGTGACATTACCTAATCTCCTACTGAGTTATGTGCTCGCAACTTGAAACAGAAAGTGAAACTGATGGGATGACCTACTTTCTGATTAACTCTACTAAGATGTTTTTGAGCACTTCAGGACACTCATTGAGCTTTACAGTTTAATTCCCAGTCTGTCAGATGTTCCTTTAGCATTCAAAAGATAAACAAAAAGAAACAGTGAAGTCATGACAAAAGTTAGGTTTCCCATCACAACACAGCAGAACACTGTGAGTTCCACACCCTTGATCTCATTATCTTCTGAATAGAGTCGAATTAAAAGTGACACAGCACAGAATACCCATTGTTTCCTCACATTTAGATATGAGCAACATGCGTTTTTCAGTCATTGCAAAACCAATAAACATGTCTAGACAGGAAGCCATTCCATTCCATTTTAAAGATATCTCAGTTTGACTGAAGGGAAAATAGTATTTTAGCACCAAGCAGGTAAGTCAAAGGAATTGCTGGATTTCATTTCCTGTTTGTTAAAAATCTTTATTATGTTTTTACCACAAAAAGGGGTGAAAATTATATATATGTGATAGGGAATATTTAATAATTTATGAAAATGTTTGTTAGTTTGGATTCAGTCAAAAACAAAAACTCAATGTTTTTGTCCAAGAACATTTCTTATTTATTGAAGCACAAATGCTGCCATGGTCAGGTGAAAAAACTTAAAAACAAATAAGTAACAAAGTACCAAGTGCTCAAAAAAGATAGGAAGCCTAAAGTACTGTTAATTAATGTTATAATGTAACAAAGTCTGGAAATGGCTAATGAGGTTTTATGTTATTGGTGAATTTACACACTAAATAATGTGTGTAAATTCTAAAGTGCACGAAAGAAAGGAAGAGTTAAGATCTTCTTATCCTTCTAATTCACACAGGTGAATAATAAAAACACAAATTATTTTATTTGGGTGGTCAGGATGTACAGTACAGACCAAAAGTTTGGACACACCTTTTAATTCAATGAGTTTCCTTTATTTTCATGACTATTGACATTGTAGATTCGCACTAAAGGCATCAAAACTATGAATAACACATGTGGAAATATGCACTAAACAAAAAAGTGTAAAACAACTGAAAATACCCTTTATATTCTAGTTTCTTCAATGTAGCAACCTTTTGCTGTGATTACCTCTTGAAGCTCTCTACAACTCTACATTTTCTTGATGAGCTTCAAGAGGTAGTCACCTGAAGTGGTTTTCACTTCATAGGTGTGCCCTGTCAGGTTAATAAGTGGGATTTCTTGCCTTATAAATAGTCATGAAAATAAAGAAAACCCATTGAATTAGAAGGTGTGTCCAAACTTTTGGTCTGTACTGTATGTGTGAAGTGAAACCGTCTTGCCGTGTCGGGGCATGCAGCAGGTTGTAGAGAGCCTGCTGCATGCCCCGAGCAAACATTCACTCTGTCACTGTTCAGCTGCAAGCCTGTACAGGGTTCTGCCAACATTCACCTTCAGCAGAAAATGATACCTACTGAACAGGTCACCTCGCACACACACACACACACACACGCACACACACGCACGCATATCATCATTGCAGTGAATCCACTCCCCAGAAATTTGAGCTCATAATTCAGGCATGCATGAAGTACAAAAGGCAGTGCAGTGATATTAAGCCTGTTGCTTAACGGATTGTGCACATTGCTCAGGAAAGCTTCAAGTCAGCTCTCTGAAATGACAGCTTTGACTTGTTGAATCTGACTAACTGAACCATCGAAGAGCGATTTCCCCAAACCTTGTCGTCATTTTCTAAAATACTGCCCTGTCTGTGGGCTTCAGCTGAGCTCCAAAGGAAATCCACTAAAGGCCCTGACTAAACTATCACAACCAATGTCAAGTTCACATTGATAAATTGGGATTGGATTCCTCAATCTGTCAGGAGTCTTCATGGTTCTCTGAATAGAGAGAGAGGGGTGATGTGTGGGCCGGCAGAACAAAGGAGCGGGGAGAAAGGGGCGAGTGTTTTGGTATGACTGGGAGACAGTCGGAGAGCGCGAAGTGTCGAGAGTGAGACAAAGTGGGAGTTGAAGCTATCTGTCGACTTTTGAATGGCTAAACAAATGAGGAGATTGGCTGGTGGGTGATAGCGCATCTGATCTCTCCATTATGGTTTGGTGGAGTGATTTATGAAAAAGTTGCAGATCTATACACATTCTTAGCTATTAGCAGAATAACTGCAGATGCCATCATTAGAATTTAACCACTGACAAACTATAAGCAATGCTGAGTTAAATATATTATATATATTATATATTAGTGCAAAATTGACACGATGAGAAAATTTCAAGTTTGTATGAAGAATTGTGTTCAAATTCAATTTGTTCAGGGAAAGGCTTGTCTAAAAGAGTTTTAACTTCTTTTTTATTATTTCTCTTAAGCTACATCTTCCGCAAAATCAAATTATGAATAAGTTAATATTTTAGTATAAAGAAGGAAACCTTAAGCTAGTATTAGTTTGCAATAAAAAATATGGAAATTTGGCTTTGATGCAGCTGTTGTAAAAGTGAATATATTTAACATTCAGGAGTTTTCTTACTATTGCCCAAAATGTGCATGTCTGTGAATAGGCTACAGTTCATGATCCTGGTGTGTTTAAAGGACCTAATGTATTTTATTGTATGTCATTACTTTACATTTACAAAAAGTTTAGCAAAATGATGTTCTCCTTTAAGGAACACCGCATATTGAAAAATATCCTGGGAGTAAAACCACCCCTATTTTATTTTTTAAGTCTTGTGTTTCAAGCATCTAAAAGTTTATATGATCTTGAAAATACATTAAAAAGAGTTAGTTCACTTTATTGCAATTTTAAAAATACTTTATTTATCCAAAGGAAAATTCAGAATTTGTCATAACTCATCCAGGCATCTTCTAAGAATCATTATGGTTGTGGTTGGATTCACCAACCACAACCATAATGTACCAGTTGGTACAGCTCAGTATCCTAGCAGGAGAGAAAAAAATTTCACTGTAACATTTGTAGGATGACATCATTGGTTTTTGGCTAGAATCAATCCAATTCTGAGATGAAGTAGCAAAACGCTTCAAGCTTTTTCTTATCATTGACATGGTTTTAAAGCAACCTGATGCTACCACCGTCGTACTTCAAAATAGCTTCCCTGCTTTTCTTCAAAATGTAACAATGGTCCTTATCTGGAAAAATGCACACATTCTCCCAGTCAAACCAAAGACATGTCATCCAAATTAGGCTGTTTGCCCTGAAGCGTTTTGGCAAAATGTAATCTGGCTTTTTCTGTTGTTTTGGGAGTGATGGCTTCTTTATCCCTGAGCAACCTTTCAGCCTATGTCCATACAGGACTCGTTAAGGCTAGCATCTTCACAAGTATTTTGCTTGGAGTTGATTCGCTCAATTTTTTCCAGACAAACTATAAGCAATGCTGTGAGTTAAATAGTCATATATTATTGAAACAATATATGAATATCATCTCTGGGACACAGAGTCGATCTCCTTCTTCGACTGTGTGATGGCTGGACATGTCCGTTCTGCTGCTAGTTGCCAGTGACTGTTTGAACAAATGAACATGTGATCCCTGATCAAAGCCCTGACTTCAGCTATGTACAAATAGGGTACAAAACAATCTGTTCTAACAAGATAACCTTTAAAATATGATTGTTTCTCAAAGAACAAATAATTACTGTTAGAAGCAACCTTTAATGGTTTAATCTGACGAAAACTGAACCTAAACTTTGTTTAAAACAACAGCAATACAGATAAACTTCCACCTTTGTACTAATAACCACACTTTAAACATAGGAGAGTATTTCATTGAATCAGGGCTAAAATTCAGCACGATGGCAGCTGTGGTTCTGACTCTGAACGTTTGGTGTTTCAACTGTGACAGAACCACACCGCTGTGCGGCTGTCTGTGATCTGACGCTATAGTGATTGTGGTTTGAGCTGCGGGAGCTGACAGCAGAGACACACAAAGGAAACGTCTCCAAAGGCAGAAATACGCCATTTCAGCCTTTGACTGATGGGCTAACAAGTGTGGCATGCTGTGAGTGTCATGTTAATGAGGGTCGGGCGCTGACCCGCTGCATACTGTATGTCCAGTCGTTTGAAGAATGTCAGGCATGCAGACTGATGGCTATTCTGAAGCTTTCTTTCTTGTGAGAAGATATTTATGAACTGGAAAGGTCAGCTCACTGCAGAAACTAGTAGCTGTTTCTGTTTTGGGGTCAAAGGGCACTTTATTGGGACATTTTTTTCCCCCTGTAACGTTTAGACATAAACCCCTCATAGACCAACTTACTCTAATTATGAAGAAGTAAAAATATTGATTTTTATTGTTTTTCTGAGTTTAACAAAACCATAATGTTTCTCTGTGTGTATTAATATTTAACAACTAGCCCTGTCTCAGTAAGCAATAAATGAATTAATTATAAGCTAGCTACATAATTTCTACTTTCGTGATTTATTGTTTTTCTTTTCTTTTCTTTTCTTTTTTTTCTACCAAAAACTGGATGAAAAAAGTATTCAGTCTTGTGAACCTAACTTTTTTGAAGGACAAGTTTGACTTCATAATTAATTTTATTTGTTGTTTCTTTTGATGTCTTTATTCATTTTGGATATGTAAAATGTCTTCCAGTTCCAGTGTTAAATGTTCATTAGAATTTAAAGTTTATTGAACTTTCAGAATATGTTCTTTCATTCTTATGCCATTGCCATTATGTGACTTGAAAATAGTCTCAAAATAACACTATTATCATTTATGACAATAACTTCTGGGACAATTTATCGTCCTGACAAATTTGTTACCATGACAGCCCTGTTAATGACTATTTCTAGCTGATGTCAGAGGTTACAATGCAAGTGATGCAATTGCGACATTCTTTAGATTCATTCACTGGCATTTATCGTACTGTGTTTCATTATGTTAAGAATATTTATTACTTGTTGTCATTATTTATTGGAATTTATCATGTTTGAAACTCCAAAAACTGATGGTTTTGCCAGAATTGTTATTTTTACCATTTTCTCTAGGGATGCACGATATATAGCCATTGACTTCTGATTGGCTGAAGTTGGTCATTTTCTAACATATTGCTATTCCACAAATAAGGCCTTGATGAATTAATAGCCAGTGTTTACTAATGGTAGGGAAATATGTAGTATATAAAATATATATTGTCAGTCAATATTTTAGTGGCAATATTGTTATTGGCCATAACAAAAATATTAATATCGGATAACAATATTATTCCTAATTTTCAAATCAGTACAAATCGTAATTTTTTTCACTATATGTTCCATGAGAGCATGAATAAACACAGATAAATTAAAAATATTATTAAATGTAGTTACTGTGTGCAGCATAGAGATAAAAATCTCACTTCTTTATGTAACTGGTGTCACATGCAGTCATTTTTTTGTAATAAACCTTTAAGTCTACACCCATATTGTAGCAATAAATTATTGCATACAACTTTATTTTTCTTTATGGTTCATTATTTTTCATGGATATTTTTACATAAAATGCTTAAATCTGTTCATCCATTCATCAGGATCTTTATGAAACTGACTAAAGAAAAGAAATTCAAAACTCAGACACTTTACCTTTGCATCTTCATCAATTTTGCATGGTGCTGCCACATCTTTTATTATGAATTTATGTATTGATTGGTCTACTCCAGCGGTCTAATCAGGAAGCTATGATCACTTTTAAATACCTCAAAAGGGAATTGAATCCATTACTTGAGCTAGAATTATGACTTTTTCGTCCATTGTAAAGAATAACCACAGACTCATCTCAAACCACTTGCAGTCTTAATGTAGGCTGATGCATTTCACTAATGCTGATTGATGGAAATACCAAATATACCACGCTTCATAGTCATCTTCCATCCACTTTTTACCCAGTTCAGCATAATTTTGCTGATTTGGATACAAAAAATGTCTCCATCAAAGAACCACCTGTTCTAGCTGGCCACACAGAATCAACGAAGGGGCCGCACTTTGAACACTCCTGCTCCGGATCAAAGCAGATTTACATCCCGTTGCTTGTACTTGTGACAGTGCAATGACAATAAAGTTGAAATCTATTCTATTCTATTTGTGTGTTAGAATTTCCCAGTCTGATTAGTAGTAATATAGAATCTAAAAGTGTTCCTTTAATTATCGGCTGTACTCAAACCTGAGGAGAATTGTTAACATTCAGCTGGATTTCTTCACACGCCTATGATTGCTGGCACACATTAGTAATTCCAAAGTTCTGCCTTTGACATTTACCAGCTGAGTGGTTTACCTCCTAGTCATGAAGTGTTTTCACTGCAGTCATTTCGCGCATACTGAGGGTCTGCAGAGGAAGAGCCCAGGCCTGCTCTTTGACCCCCGGTTTCCTTGCGCCCCGTTGCAGAGGGATGTCCTCTGCCTGGTCTGAAGGAAACGGGGGCTGGACCGTGTGCGTGGGTGTGTGTGTGTGTGAGAGAGACTAAAATTAGAGGCAGCATGTTTGAGTAACACGATAGACCCTACTTCCTGTTTTCACTGTCCCATGTTTACACCCCAGAGAAGAAGAGGAAGAAGAGGGATGGCTCTCAGGTGCCAAACCCCCCGCCTCCCGAAAGGTTTGCGACCATTCATGTTTCTGTATCTTTGCAGAACGCCGCAGCCAAGTATAGTCACAGAAATATGTGAGGAATGCGCAATGAAGAGGGAAGCTGCCGGTGATGAAAGCTGCTCTGCTTTCCTGTCAGCAGCATTTAACTCCAGAACTGCTAGCAGAAACCAGGAGAGGTTTTTACGTCTCTGCTGTACCTCGATCCTGTCCCAAACTGACGATATTCAGGCTACATATTTATTGTCCTGTGGTTGACAGAGTTGTAAATGTTCTGAAACATTTTAGTAAAAGATATCCAAATGGAAGTGCAAAATCAATAGGCCAAAGATTGAAATCTGATTCGCTCTGATCTGTGATTTTGAATTGATGAACAGTGAGATGGTAAGGGCGTGCATGTATTGCGTGTTGCATTTTGATGGAATTTCTGGTTCTTTTTGTTTTGTTTTTTTTATACACTTTGAGCAGTTTTGTTTATACTCTTTTAAATTGCTAAACACTGGGGCAGAGGCTTATTGGAATTATCAGTCTATCTATTGTCTGTAGATAGACTGATAATTCAGTCTATCTGTTTTGACTGGATAGATGCATCGATGCAATATCAATAACTGTATCAGTCCAGATATTGTAAGAAATTCTAGACTGAGTATTGTGACAATGTACCCTATCCATAAGGGCAGATCTATTAAGTGTAATTCTATATGTTGTGCTGTAATCAAAGTCATGCTTTATTACTTATTTTATATGTACACTTTGTTTGCATGTTGGGTTCAATCAGATTCCACAAATTACCAGAAAGTGGTACTGAGTAACTTCAAGGGATCCACCTAAATATGTAATTTTTCCATGAACTAAAAATTTGCTTTCTGTGATATTCTACACCTTATAATTACTTCAAAAAATGTACATCTTTTGGTATAATTTTCACACATGGAGGTCACCATTTTTTCGTTGATGGGTTGATGACATCATTAGGTCCATTCAGAATAAACACAGGCAGACTAACTTTACCTGAGTCGTTGTTAAACATGTTGCGTTTCAGTGGTGTAATGCCACACTGCGTCACTATTGGCTAATTAAAAGAAAGAAAAAAAAGTGAGGTGAATCTGGATGCTTCTCACATGAAAAACAGAAGAGCACAGTGGGAAAGATAAGATAATGCTACTGCCACTGATACTGAATATGAAACCACTGATCTGACCGGACCAAGATCGGACCCTAAACAGCTGTTGCGGAACCGGACACAGAGCTATAAAAATACGTACCGGATCACACAGTCCGACCAGAGTTATGTGTCATTCATTGTCTCATTTATGAAGCTGAAGGCAGCAGCAGCAACAGCAGCAGCTCCTACAGCGAACTCTGTCCTCTTTCTCTGTTTACTCCTTCTCATCATCTTCATCACCTCTTGTGATTTTTACATTCCCATCAATTTCAATGCTCTGTAGTTCAAATTAAAAAGGCTTAAGGATGTTACTCATTTCTGTTTTGACTGGATAGAGCTAGTGCAATATGTCATTTACCCAGAATGCAATGTAGCATGAACAACATGGTGACGTCTGAATGGCAATATGTTATTTAAATCTATAAAAATCAAACGGCCTACAGTATTGTTACTGTACTGTTTTTACATCTAAAATAAACATTATTCAAATAAAGTTGAACTGTTACATCACTATATTAATACTATAACTCTTACAATCACAGTCGATGAACAACATAGAACTAACTGAATGATAAAATCACATTTAGGACTCCTGTAACATGAGGTTAAACTGAATTCTAAATGAGCCTCTGGTGAAAGCAGTCTGAAGTGAAAATTCCATCACAACTTACTACAGAGTGCACACTTTGCACATTTAATGTTCACTTGTTTGGTGAGAAATGATCTTTATGATGATCATAGTTAAAAGTCTTTCCCTGATCACCTAATATTATAACAGGGGAACATGTAGCATTCTGGGTTCTCTGTTTTGAAAAGTCAGCAAAATATTAATGTTTTCTTCAAGACAAAATATGTCTTATCAGTCTGAAATCACATGAAACGTATTGCTTTGTTTACATTTTTATAACCTTATTTAGTCTTTATTTATCAAAGCTCATATTTTGCAAAATATTTCCTTATAAATGCAGTACATTTAAAGCTTGTTTTGTTTCCTTATTGGAAAAATATTAAAATTAACCACTGGTATATCCATTTTTATCTGCATTTATGTTTTCACTGTGTGCTTAATTTTAGACAGTGAAGATTCATGTCCAACAGAGCAAAGATACTAGAAAAAACTGATAATGTCAGTATGGAGTTGAGATCATGTTGCAGAGAAGACTCTGTGCTACAGAAATGTAAAAGCTGCGGTTCAGCAGAACTTGGAGTGAACACCTGAGTGTGAGAGAAATGCACATGCAGTATTTGTAGATGCACAGATGTAGAAATACAGCAGAGGTTATGCCACAACCATAATGCACCTGATGTATGAGAATTTGTAGTGTGGAGGTCAGGCATCTACAAGACTCATACCAAACACAAAACAGTTGATATTAGGATAGTAGCAGTTTCCTTTTCTCCCAAACAGAATGTTAAAAAACTTTTAACATAATGAAATACTGACAAAGTAACCATTCCATGGAAGAAAACCATTCCATGGAACCATTTCTCTTTCTAATGAGATTACTTTGTTACTCTTATGCAGAAATACATTTCTCTGATAGTCTGTGACTTCTTTAAATCGCAAAACGGGCTCCTTCTGATTCTCCATCTTCTCACTCAGTTTTTCTAGATGACATCCTAACATCTCATGATGTGTTGCCATTCTACTATTGTGATCTTTGTTTAAACTAATGATGCACCAATGTCACTTTTACTGGCGGGGCTTAGCGTTTGACTGCAACACATGCAGTCAAGGTGGATTTATTCAGAGAATACTTCTGCCAAACTTGTGGCCTGTCCTGCAGACTTTGGGACTTGTTCTCGGGTCCACACCTCCGAGTCTGGATTCACCATCCTCAGAAATTGTTCCCTTATCATCAGTTCTGAAATGTCCTTCACTGTAGACTTCTCCGGTTTGACCCACTTATGTCCTAGAGTCAAACATAAAGTTCTTTTGGTATCTCACCCTGATAAATGTGCAGGGATTGAAACCTCCTCCTATAGGTGTTGATGTCACATCATATTTGGTCAAAATGGCATCTTTCACCTTGTCATAAATGTGAGAATGTGCAATGTCCATGAGCACATAAGCAATACTTGCTTTCCCAGTAAGTGGTGGAACCAGTTGGGCCGCCCACTCCTCTTTAGGCAGACCTTAGCCATCCTTTCAAATGTTATTAAGTGCTTAACATCATCATCAGAAGTCAATGGAAGTAACTTTGGCTCTCTCTGTGCGGCTGGTGGCTGGTAGGACATCTGACTTTGTCCATCATCATGGCTGTCCCCCTCATCCTCATGAGTGTGAGGATCCTCCTCCATGTTGTCACCATCATGCTGTTATTCCTCTTTCAATTCCTCCACATGAGCCCCGAGTTGTCAAAACTGATGTAAATTCTTCCATCTCAGTTCTTGACATGCTGATTCCTTCTCAATCTGCTGGACTTGGGCAGTTTGAGACTGCATCAATGATTTGAGAAGGCTTGCCAGCTGATCCAGTTTCTCATCAGTGCTAGCACCACTAGCAGCTTCAGCTCCGCTAATAGCTGCAGTACACTCTTGACTCTCAGTTTCATTATTTCTGTTTCCATCTTTTGTCATCATTGCCTCATTGTTCCTCTAACGCCACACTTCTGATACCATTTGTTACTGTGATCGGCAGAGGCTCAGCATTTAGAAAGGAGGCATGACAACAAAATGCAGTCAATGTGCATTTATTCAGAGCTGCATGTTACATTTGCACCGACACCCATTACAAAGTGAGACAAAGAAGCTTGCTTTTATACCTTATGCAATTTCACCACTCATACCAAGTAAAGGGGTTGTCAAAAACAAAACGAGAAATAAATATTATTTACACAAACCCAACACAAAACAATAATGGCACCAATAAATATTTACATGGATGCAAATCATTAGAAGTAAACTAATCTGAGGTCAATCAAAGAATACATTTAATTTAATACAACTCCACAGAGCATTACCCCACTTAATTGGCATGGGATGCTCCAGGAGCTTTTCAGCAGCGCCTGGAGCATTTTTCCCTGCTGAGGAGACACACCAGGAAAGGTAAGCACTCAATTAGCAAACTCAAATTAAACCCATGGAAGTTATCAGAAACAAACTGACATTTTCCTCCACATTCTCCCTGAATAGGAAGAATGTTCAGGGAGGGAAGATGGCCAGTCTCCCCACCTGAAAGAATGTCCAACCAAACGTCACAATGCAACCAAAACAAAGAACCGAAACAGGAAACATCTGGATTGTAAATAAACTAAACACAACATAATATCAATAATCCTTTATGAGTGATGTAACCCATGGTCTTCATCACAACCAAGATGAAAATTATGGCCGATATTGATAGCCAATATTAACAGTGCTGCTGTAACCTGTAAAAAATATTTACCTATCCCAAGAAACATTTGCAATTTGCTGACATTTTGTCTGCTTCAATAAAACACCCACAATCACTATTACACATTCTGATGATCAGATACCACATAGCCAGCCACCTACTGTACCCTTTAGGAAAAATAAACAACACCAAGATGAGCATAAACATTGTTTTTTAATATCAGCCTATTTGGCCAATACTGATATGTTAATGATAAGATAAGATAAGATAAATCTTTATTGTCATTGTCACAAGGACAACGACATTCAAAGGGTGCCATCAGTCGGTGCACATGCCCAAAAACAAAAAATAACTGTCACAATTCACACACAACGCAAGAATCAACAAACAACTGGCAAAAAAAAAATAAGAACAGCCACATTCTCACATACATCATTTATGATGATTAATGGTTGTTTTTGATTGCATTTAGTTTTGTTATTGCTATCGGGTAGAAACTGTCTCTGAGATGGTTGGTTCTTGTTCTGATTGCTCTGTATCTTCTGCCTGAAGGCAGCAGTGTGAACAGAGAATGTCCGGGGTGAGAAGTGTCCTTTGTGATGTGTTGTGCTTTTCTTAGACAGCGGTCGCTGTGCAGGTCCTCCAGTGAGGGGAGAGGGCAGCCGATGATTTTTTCGGGCTGTATTCACAACCCTTTGGAGAGCTTTCCTTTGAGCCGTAGTGCTGCTGTTATACCATACGCAGATACAGTAAGTCAGTATGCTCTCTATGGAGCACTTGTAGAAGGACACCAGCAGCTTCTCCTTGATGTTGTTCCTCCTGAGAACCCTCAGGAAGTACAGTCTTTGCTGGGCCTTTTTCATCAGCTCGAAGGTGTTCATGTTCCATGTGAGGCCCTGCTCAATGTGGACCCCCAGGAAACGGAAATCAGCTACCCTCTCCACACATTTTCCCCCAATGGTTAGTGGTGTAATGTCCATTTTATTCCTCCTGTAATCTATTATGAGTTCTTTCGTCTTTGAGTTGTTGAGGAGCAGACTGTTCTCTGCACCACTGCAACAGCCGCTTCACCTCACTCCTGTAGGCGGACTCGTCGCCTCCTGAGATGAGCCCCACCACTGTGGTGTCATCAGCAAACTTGATGATGATGTTGCTGTGGTGGGCAGAGGTGCAGTCGTATGTGTACAAACAATAGAGCAGGGGGCTCAGCACACAGCCCTGTGGAGAGCCAGTACTAAGGCTGAGGGCAGTGGATGTATGTTTTCCCACCTTAACTCTTTGCTGTCGGTTGGTCAGTAAACTTAGAATCCACATGCAGGTGGAGTGAGGGAGGCCCAGGTCCCCCAATTTGTCCACCAGTCTGTGAGGGAGGATGGTATTAAAAGCAGAGCTGTAGTCTACAAAGAGCATCTGCACATAGCTCCCCTGCTGCTCCAGATGTGACAGAGCAGCATGGAGGGCCGTGATCACAGCGTCCTCTGTGGATCTGTTGGCTCTGTAGGCGAACTGGTGGTGGTCAAAGCCAGGAGGGAGAAGTGCTGTGATGTGACCCCGGACCAATTTTTCAAAACACTTCGTCACCACAGGGGTTAGTGCCACTGGCCTGTAGTCGTTGAGGCAGGAGATGTGAGGTTTCTTGGGTATGGGGACTATGGTGGAAGATTTCAGGCAGGATGGGACTGTAGGCAGGGCTAGGGACTGGTTGAAGATCCTGATGAAGACTCCAGCCAGCTGATCGGCACAGTCTTTCAGGACACGTCAAGGGACGCCATCAGGTCCAGCAGCCTTCCTTGGGTTGACAGCCCGCAGTGTGCGCCTCACCTCGTGCTCCTCTACAACGAGGGGTGTGGTGTTGTGGGTTGCTTGGTGTAGTGTGGCTGCCTCTGTTGGCTTCACCTCAATGCGGGCAAAGAAGAGGTTCAGCTCCTCTGCCAGCGTGGCGTCGCCTTCCGCAGCTGCGAGGTTGGTCCTGTAGTTGGTGAGATGCTGGAATCCCTGCCATACCTGCTTGCTGTTGTTGCTGTCAAGGTAGCCCTCCATCCTCCTCCTGTAGTCAGACTTAGCCATTCTGATGTCGCTCTTCAAGTTAGCTCGGGCTGTACTGTAGACGGTCCTGTCCCCAGACCTGAAGGCGGCATTCCTGGTCTTTAGCAGTCGCTGGACCTCCTGAGTCATCCAGGGCTTCTGGTTTGGGAAGACCCGGATGCGTTTATCCACAGCTACAGTGTCAATACAGTTCTTGATATAGCACAGTACACTGTCCGTAAAAACCTCCAGGTCCTGATGTTCAAAAACATCCCAGTTTGTCCTGTCGAAACAGTCCTGCAGCTGCTGTGTCGCATCCTTGGGCCAGGATTTGATGGTTTTGGTGATGGTTGGAGCAGTTTTCCTGAGGGGGGCAAAAGCAGGAATTAAATGCAGGGACAGGTGATCCGACTGACCCAGGTGAGGAAGTGGTCTAGTCCTGTAGCCTAGCTTGATGTTGGAGTAGACTTTGTCCAGAGTGTTAGCCTCTCTTGTAGCACACTTTACATGCTGGTGGAATTTGGGGAGCGCCGTCTTCAAGTCTGCATGGTTGAAGTCCCCCGCTATGATGTGCACAGCATCTGGATAGATGCTCTGCAGATGGCTAATGCTGCCATGCAAAAGTCCAATAGCTGTTTTAGCATTAGCATCCGGTGGGATGTAAACAGCGGTTACCATGACTACGGTATTGGTCTACATCTAACAGTCACATACTCCAGGTCTGGGGAGCAATGGCTGATGACAGTCGCTGTGTTAGTACACCAGGTGTTGTTCACGTACACGCAGAGCCCTCCTCCTCTGCTCTTACTGGAGTCCTTCGTTCTGTCGTGGCGCTGTACTGTGTAGCCTGCTAGCTCGATGGCAGAGTCTGCTACGTCTGGATGACTGACATTGCTGATATCGATGGTACTGATGTTAAGATATAAAACTTGTTTTATTTATTTATTTTTTAAAGGAACTGCTGCTATGTTTATTTTCTACCTCAGTTAAACTCTTCCATAATGGGCAATAAGTATTGTTAAAATATAATCAACACAAATTTTC
Source organism: Xiphophorus maculatus (assembly GCF_002775205.1). Lineage (NCBI taxonomy): Eukaryota > Metazoa > Chordata > Actinopteri > Cyprinodontiformes > Poeciliidae > Xiphophorus > Xiphophorus maculatus. The sequence goes on from NC_036464.1 coordinate 28,482,526, forward strand.
ATACTTTTTTGCTGAATTGTGGCTGTAACATGACAAAATGTGAAAAGTTCACAAGATATAAATATTTTTGCAGCACACTTATGGATATAGATCAGATAGTGATTTTTGAGTTTCAGACCAAAGATAACATTCAGAAATAGAAAGTTTTATGTATGCCAGTTTCAGATACGGTGAATGCAGCATGTTTCTCACAAGAATCATGTTTTCCTTCCACCTTTAAGGATGAAGGTGAAGCCATTTTCTGAAAAACATTTGTCTTGACAGTCATTCAGCAGTATAAGCAGTTCTTTGTAGCTGTGAAGGTCTCTGAAGATACACACAGCCACATGACTGCAGTTTGACTAAACCTCATGTGATCCCACAAAAAAGCTTTCAGGACAGCCTTGTGTGTGTTTATGTTTGTGTCAGTGGAATTTGGTCAAAATGAAGTTAATGAAGTTACAGTTGATCACATGTGACATTAATGATGTTTTGGTTAAGTAAACCTTCCTCAAAGGTGCAGAAAAGCACCGAACTCTTTTCAAGGTGTCTAAACATTTTCACACACACCTCATGTCTGGAGACTTCACATGGAGAATTGGTATGGAGACCTTGCAAACAGCTAAATAACACTACGTTTTCCCAGTACCTTCTCTTGCTGTTAGTTGTACTTTCCCTCACATGATTAAAAATCATGTGTAATCAAGAAACCTCTGCTGTCAGTAACTATATGTACAGGGAGAAATTGTACCCCAGCATGTACTTGGGCAAATCTTTTTTTCATCCATTTGTTTTGCACAAGGTGTTAAGGACAAATGCTCCTGCTATGGTTATTATTGAACTATTTTAGCATTTTTCTTATTCCAGCAGTCTCTCTTGTAACCAGAGATACACTGAGATGGATCTGTCACAAACTGGAAAATATTACATATTTTCTCCAGAGGTGTGCCGATCGATCGGCCACCGATAATAATTGGCTGATTTCCGAGAAAAAGTGTATGCTCGGTGATCGCCGATCACCGTCTCTTGTTGCTGATCACAAAAACCAAAGACCTGTATGTCACTTTGCAGCCTGCATGTGTCGCTTATCTCCTCTTTTCTTCACACTGCGCGAGCATGTGGCAATAAATCCTAAGTAAAGTGGTGAGGAACTTCAACTCTGAGTGAATGGGGAAGTTTTCATGTTGCGATGGAAACTTACCTCGGGGGGTGAAACACGTCAAAATGCATCAACACAACAAATCTAATATGACATTAAAAACAAACAGTTGATAGTATGTGTATGGTATGGCTATAGCGAGGCTCACTGCAGGAAAAAAAGACATCTGGAACGTCAGACAGCAAGTAAAGCAGCGCACAACTAACAACACCCAAATGAGCGTGATGGTCAGAAAGCTAAACAAATAACCGAATAAATAATTAAAGTCTTCAGGATGGCAGTGGAAGATGTTGGTTCTGCTCTCGCTGTTGGACAGCTGCGCTGCACTACTGGTAGTAATATTTCACAGACGTAGCGCCATTTCTGCTCCACTCGGCAGTGAACTAGTACATTGAACGTTTGCTTAAAGCTGCAGTGTAGCTTAAACAAACAGAAGATTTTACATATGTAATAAAACTTTTGCTATGTTCTAACATAAGACAGTTAATCTTTGTGGAAAATAATCAATCTCCTCTGGCTCCTCCCTGTGTTATGCAGAATTACTCAGCTCGGTCAGAAACAACCAATCAGAACCAGCATTGATCAGCTAGCCATGCTCTCAGAAGGTTGGATTCAGGATTATTAATTTTGATGCAACCTGCAATTAACTTTGGTGATTGTTTCCCCTTTCTCTTATTTGATATAGGCAGTGTAGTGAGGTTTATTTTACTCATGTATAATTTATGGCAGTGGTCCCCAACCACCGGGCCGCGGACCAATTGGTACCGGGCCGTGCAAGAAATAATGAACTACTTCCGGATCTTTTATTATGAAAATCCTAAACCGGATTTTACCAGTTACGTCTTGCGCGTCAAAATTGAGCCAACTTGCAGCAGAATGAGTAACAAAACAACATTGGAGTACAGTGAACCCTCGCTATTTCGTGGTTCACCTTTCGCGGTCTCGCTGCTTCACGGATTTGCATCGTGCATTGTGTTCTGCATTCTGATTGGCTTCTCTACCTGTGTGTTAACAACGTTGCGGTTTAATATGTACACGTACGTAAAACAGCTTGCCATATTTAACATAATCGATGGTGGCATGTCGGTTTATAAGAATCTTTTTGCCCAGAAGAAATAAGAGCGACAACAACTACCGATAACTATGTTCTTCTGTCGAAAAAACACACCTGCACCGCGGGCTTTAGAAGAAAAAAAAAAAACCCTGCTACAGAGCGGAGTCAGGATGCAGCGGCTCGGTCATAAGAGCAGTGAAATACACGTGAGTCACTATTTGTCCTACTGTACTTTTGTTTTGTTTTTTTTTCATAATCATATTTCATTTTCTCCCGTTCTAATCCAATAATTCAGGTCGCGGTGGGGCGGCGCTGATCTCCGCAATTCGGGCACGGGAATCCGCCTTCAGTTCACATTAAAATTATTATTTTACAGTACAGTAGTTATTTGTAAAAAAAAAAAAATTGTTTATACAGTACTTTTTATTTGTTAAACAAATGTTTGGGCCTGTAAAAAGGTTTTGTTCTATGGTTTCAATGTATTATGGAGTATTTTATTGTATAGTAATTGTAAAAAAGTAAAGGTTCCTACTTCGCAGATTTCGCCTATCAGGGGTTCTTTTTGGAACGTAACTGCCGCAAAAAACGAGGGGGTTAGCTCTAACCCCCTCAGCCCTGACGCGCGCGTCGTAAGTATGGACAGACTAAAGTACAGACTAAAAACCCGGACGCCTTCATGGTCATCACAGGTGACTTTAAACATGCCTCATTGGACAAAACTCTAAACAACTTCCAGCAGTATGTTGACTGTCCCACCAGGGAAAACAAAATGCTGGATCTCCTGTATACTAATGCCAAAGATGCATATAGCGCCACAGCCCTGCCCCCCCTTGGCAGGTCGGACCGCATCTTGGTAAGGATGACTCCCAAGTATGTCCCCTTAGTGAGCAGGCAGCCTGTGCGCATCAGGACGGTGAGGAGGTGGACACAGGAGGCAGCTGAGGCACTGCAGGACTGCTTCGGGTCGACAGACTGGGATGTGCTCTGTGGGCCTCATGGGGAGGACATCGACAACATGTCTGACTGCATCACAGAATACATCAGATTCTGTGAGGACACTGTCATGCCAGCCCGGACCGTTCGCTGCTTCTCCAACAATAAACCCTGGATTACCAGCGACCTGAAGGCACTTTTAAACAAAAAGAAGATGGCTTTCAGGTCTGGAGATAAGGAGGAGCAGAGGAGAGTCCAGCGTGAACTCAGAGAGACACTGAGGACATGCAAGGACAACTACAGGAGGAAGCTTGAGTCCAAACTCGAGCAGAACAGTGTGAGAGATGTGTGGAAAGGAATGAAGAACATCGCTGGAATGAAGGGGAAGGACACACAGATGTCTGGGGGCCGGGATAGAGCAAACCAGTTCAACCAGTTTTTCAACAGGTTCAGCTCACCTCCTGCTATTCCCATACCACCAATCAATCAATCAATCAATCAATCAATCAATCAATCAATCAATCAAATTTTATTTGTATAGCACATTTCAGCAGCAAGACATTTCAAAGTGCTTTACATCATTACAAACACAGAAACACAATGCAATATAGAATCAATAATCAAAACAAAGCATTAAGTCAAGTTCCATCCATAAATTTGTAATTGATTACATTTCAAATACAATTCTAAACAGGTGGGTTTTTAGTTGAGATTTAAAAGAAGTCAGTGTTTCAGCTGTTTTACAGTTTTCTGGAAGTTTGTTCCAAATTTGTGGTGCATAGATGCTGAAAGCTGCTTCTCCTCGTTTGGTTCTGGTTCTGGGGATGCAGAGCAGACCAGAACCGGAAGACCTGAGAGGTCTGGAAGGTTCATACAACAACAACAGATCTTTAATGTATTGTGGTGCTAAGCCGTTCAGTGATTTATAAACTAACAACAGTATTTTAAAGTCTATTCTTTGAGCTACAGGGAGCCAGTGTAGGGACTTTAAAACTGGTGTTATGTGCTCTACCTTCCTGGTTTTAGTGAGAACGCAAGCAGCAGCATTCTGGATCAGCTGCAGCTGTTTGATTGATTTGTTGGACAGACCTGTGAAGACGCTGTTGCAATAATCAATACGACTGAAGATGAATGCATGGATGAGTTTCTCTAGATCTGGCTGAGACATTAGTCCTTTAATCCTGGAAATGTTCTTCAGGTGATAGAAGGCCGACTTTGTGACTGTCTTTATGTGGCTCTGGAGGTTCAGGTCAGAGTCCATCACTACTCCCAGGTTTCGGGCCTGATCGCTGGTTTTTAGTTGTAATAACTGAAGCTGTGCATTGACTCTAGATCGTTCCTCTTTAGGACCAAAAATAATAACTTCAGTTTTGTTTCTGTTCAACTGGAGAAAGTTTTGGCACATCCACACATTTATCTGTTCTAAGCATCTGTTCAGTGATTGGATGGGCTCTGAGTCACCTGGTGACATCGTAATGTAGAGCTGTGTGTCATCTGCATAGTTATGGTAGCTAATATTATTTCCTGTTATAACCTGAGCTAGTGGGAGCATATAAATATTGAATAAAAGGGGTCCTAGGATTGAACCTTGGGGTACCCCACATGTGACCTTTGACCTCTTTGATGAAAAGTTTTCAATTGAAACAAAGAAATCCCTGTTCTTTATGTAGAACACCATCCCCCCCACACATCCACACTGCCCCAAGTCATTCAGTCCACCTACCGGCATTCTCCAGCACACCACCTCTCCTTCAGCCCCCATCCCCCACTCCTCCCCCATCTCCACTACAGACAACAACACCCACCCCCAGCTAACGGTGACTACAGGCCAGGTTGAGAGACAGTTGGAGCGATTAAACCAGGGGAAGGCTGCAGGACCTGATGGCATTACACCACGGATCTTGAAGACCTGCTCCATCCAGCTAGCCCCGGTACTAGCACACATGTACAACCTCAGCTTGAGGCTGGAGAGAGTCCCGCTGCGGTGGAAGACATCACATGTGGTTCCTGTTCCCAAGAAGCCAAGGCCAGCCGACCCAGAGGACTACAGACCAGTCGCTCTCACATCTCATGTGATGAAGGTCATGGAGAGACTGGTCCTGGCCCTGCTGAGGCCTCAGGTGAGGATGTTTCTAGACCCCCTGCAATTTTCCCAGCAGCCCCACTTAGGAGTTGACGATGCTGTCATCTTCCTGCTACAACGAGCACTGTCACACCTGGATGGTGGAGGAGACACTGTGAGAATCACATTCTTTGATTTCTCCAGTGCCTTCAACACCATCCAGCCTCTGCTGCTGGGTGAGAAGCTGCAGAGGATGGGTGTCAATGACTCAGTGATCTCCTGGGTGACTGACTACTTGACAGGCAGGCCACAGTTTGTCCGTCTGGGCAGTGTCCTGTCTGATGTGGTGGTCAGTGACGTAGGAGCTCCACAGGGAACTGTGCTTTCTCCTTTTCTCTTCACCTTGTACACCACTGATTTCCAGTACAACTCTGAGTCATGTCACCTACAGAAGTTTTCTGATGACTCAGCGGTTGTCGGGTGTATAGGGGCTGGAGGGGAGGGGGAGTACAGGACAATGGTGGACAGCTTTGTGGAGTGGTCTGAGCAGAATCACCTGAGGCTCAACATTAGTAAGACCAGCGAGATGGTGATTGACTTCAGAAGGAAGAAGATACCTTCACGGCCACTAAAGATCAAAGGGGAAGTGGTGGAGGAGGTGGAGGATTACAAATACCTGGGAGTTGTAATCGGCAACAGACTGGACTGGGCATCTAACACTGACGCTGTGTGCAGGAAGGGGATGAGCAGACTCTATTTTTTAAGGAAGCTGAGATCCTTCAATGTGTGCAGCAAGCTGTTGGAGACCTTCTATCAGTGTTGTTTCCGGTGCCATCTTCTTTGCTGCTGTGTGTTGGGGAAGCAGCATCAGAGCCGGCGACTCTAATAGACTAGACAAAATCATCAGGAAAGCTGGCTCTGTACTGGGATTAAGGCTGGAGTCCCTGGAAACTGTGGTGGAGAGGAGGACATTGAAGAAGGTTCTGTCTATTATGGACAATCAACAGCACCCTCTCCACAACACAGTGGACAGACAGCGGAGCACCTTCTCACATAGGCTGCTCCAGCTCTGCTGTCGTAGGGACAGGTACAGGAAATCCTTCCTGCCACCTGCCATCTCACTTTACAATAAAAGCTAAATCACTGTTCTGCACTAATCAGTCCAATTTCGCACAATGCACTGTGGCACACTTGCTGTACATATATTTACATATACATTCTGTTCTGCATTTTGAATCCTTGCAAGGACTGCTCTAAGCTGCTTTTTATATTGACAGCATGTCATATTTTATTCTTATTTTATCTTGTCTATATTGCTACTCAGTGGTGGTTGTTGTGTGTCTTGTCTCTATGCTGCTGTAACTGCGAAATAATTTCCCTGCTGGGATGAATAAAGTAATTCTATTCTATTCTATTCTATTCTATTCTATTCTATTCTATTCTATTCTATTCTGTACCTACAGTAAAAAAATTATACCTATAGCGAAAAATTAACAGCCAATCCAGTTGATCGGCCCTTGTGGGTGATCAAAATTGGAATCAGCAGCAAAAAACCTGACCGGTGCATCCCTAATTTTCTCGTTCAGGGAACTCATAATCAGGTTGCGGTAGCAGCAACACTCCTCCATGTGGACGTTGTTCCTGAGTGAGCAAGACACCAAGTTTTGCTTTCTACGTCATGGAAGTTGTCAGAAGCAGTTTGATGGGAAACAACTTTTTCTACAGTATTATTTCAGCTGTTCATTCCAACTGACTACTTAATGAGAAATTGAGAATTAAGGCTCTCACATACATGTCTGTGAACACTCATTGACAAGTTCATGCTAATTTTAGCTCAAGTGAACAAAGATCTTTCATTTGCATATATAGGGCTATCACTAAGGGGTACAAGGGGTACTCTGTTGCGCTGGTTTGGAAACTATCAGAAAAGAAGAACTAGATGCAGAACTCTAGAATTTATGTCTGGTTGAGCTGTGAGGAAATGAGTAATGATTTTCTAACAAGATCTTTCTTAGCAACAAACATAATTTTTATTTTTATCTCAGGATTAGACTTGAATTTTTTTTCACCTGGTGTTTAGTCTTACCTTTAGAAGGGGGGGTTTATTGGGAAGATGTGGTGGACTCTTAAGGACAAGTACATATACTGAAATCTACATTACACCCTTCAATGTCAAGTAGACAGTAGAGCAGGCTGTGATGTATAAAAAAGGTCCTAAAGAGTACAGTGGAAACCCTGATTATTACATCTTATCTGTATTATTACATACATTTTACTTTTACTGTCACAGACTTTGATGACTTAGAAATGATGGCCTCCCTGTAGATCTTAAGATACTTAAGATTTTTCTCATTACAGATTTGATCTGTTTGAGATTTTCTTATCATGCAGAGTGCTGTTCATATGCATTTCTATTGTTTTTAAAGATGAGCTAGATTCAGGATCAAAGCTTTGTTAAAAATGAGATTTCTGATCAATGCTTGATAATAGCACTCTGAGCTATTTTCAAGAAGATTTCTTTTGTTACAGTGTATTTTAAGTGTTTGGCACTAGACTGTTTGTTGCAGATAAATTTCACAACTCTAAATCCTGAAGACTAGGTAATGGTTGACTTAATGCTTCAGGATGGTTTGAGTTAGTGTTCAGGAAGATCAGTTCAATATATGTGGGCAGTACATTGAAACACACGATCACAATGTGCTAATTAGCTGGAATGACCCAATGACTGTTGTATAAGATTGTGTGGCTGGTTGTCTGTGTACATGTGATGCAACGGATTCATGCTATTGGTGTTGATATTTGGCAGCAGCTTGCTGGACTGGCGTAAACATGACACACCATCAAAAGGAAATGAAATCAGTAATGACCTTAGAGAAGGAAATATTGCTTGTCATAAATCTGAGAAGGGTTATAAGGCCATTGCCAAAAACGTCAAGTCCTTAACGAGAGAGATGGCAGGTCTCTTCAAGGTAATACTAAAGAAAATTTCTAAAAAACCCACAGTTACATCTCACCCTCTGTAGGCCTCAGTTTATGGGAGGACAATTGGAAAAATAAACATGAACAAGTATGTCTTATCCAGAACCGTCAACTGGTGGAAGCTTTTTATGAAATTATACTGTCACATTTGTAACTTTGTATTTGAATCAACCACAAAACTCATCAGTACAAACAACTCATACCAACTGTCAGTCATGATGAAAGAGAAGTGATTGGGCTTGCTTATGTTAGCATCTTGTGGTTATGGAATTGAGTATTGATCGTCTTACAACAATGTGGCGGGATGTTACTTTTAAAAGAAACAAGACTTCTGGAATAATCTCCTTTGGACTACTCAAACCAGAATAGAACTATGTGGCCATAATGTGCAGGGTTTCCCCCAGAAAACTTGCTAAACTCGGTGGTTGGGACACATAGGCGGTCCACCATGTTTTTGTAGTAAAATATGTTAATTAGACAGGAAATGTAAAAATATTACTGTGTAATTATATGTTAATTCTCAACTTGACACTTTATATGGGAAAACATTGCCACTGAAACGGTATTTAAACCCATAACTAGTCTTAAAAACAACAAATCAAAAATTAAATTGAAATGAATATCAATTATTTGCCCTTCTGTTTAATCCAAATTAAGTCAGCAACTTCAAAAGGCCCCCCCATGGCTTCAGGGGCCCATAAATGCTAATATTTTAGCGCAGACCACAGATACATAAATGTAACATTTGCTTATTGAGATTATCAATGCTGCTAAATTTGATTTAATGGTTTCAGCATACATAGATTAAAATATTTTAAATTGTTTAGCATTTAATGTAAGATTTAAAGGACCTGGCAAATTTACTTTGTAAAAGTTGAAAAAACAATATTCATAGATTGTTTTGTTACCATAGCTACAATCTGACTACTCTGCAACTAACAGAGATTTAATTATTGCTGCTGATGTGGCTCTAGTAGTGCTTCCATTTCGTGTCTGTTGAGTTTTTAATAAGCTCACAGTAACTGTTTTGGTTGCTCGAGTTTATGGGACGAGTTTTTCTGATCTCCTCACACGCAATAACTCTGGCTGACTAAGTGGATAAAGCATTTGATATGACATGGTCTAATTGGAAAAATAATACTAAAAAGAATAATAATATAAAACCAGCGTGGTGCGTGACTACGAGGACAGCGTGAAAGCTCCTCACCGGGCTGAACCTACATGATGAGGTTAGCACTGGTTCGTTAACCACTAACGCTCCGGCTAACCGCAAACACATACATAAACTGCTTATAAGCATCTCAACAAGCGTGTTGAGATGTAAACACTGCACATAATTCTTTATGTGCAAAGATATCACAAAGATAAATTAAATTATCACAAAAATAAATCATTCTCATCGGTCCTCAGTGCGCACCTCTGAAAGCGCCACTACAAGTTATTCCTGCGGTTCACATTGAGTTGCGCAACCAGAACTAACGTGGTGGAGTTTAAACTCTTACCCTGATTTGGAGTTCGCCAAAGAAAAATAATTCCACATGTGGTGGTTGTAAATGTTCATACAAGTCAGCCTGTCTCCACTTTGAGTGAAAGGAGGCGCGTGATCCGCGCTGAGATCAAGCAGTTTTGATTGGTCCGCTCTCTCGGCTTTAAATGCATAAACTATAAACTTATCTTTTAGGAATAAATTTGCTCTGCCAGTGAAACGCTCAGAGCAACAGAGACGCTTGCAATCTGAATAAAATAATATATATAAATTATAAATTTTTCTCAAAACAAAAACAAGCAACGCTTGGCCTGGCGGTGGGGCTCTTAAGCCACCAGGCTTATAATATACTGGGGAAAACCCTGATGCATGGCACTATGCCGAGATACACCAAAGATAGGGTTTCCTTACAAATAGCTCATACCAGTTGTCAGTGGTGGAACACTGATGATTTGGGTCTGCAGTCACTGAGTTGAACCTGAATTCAAAGAAGTGAAGCCACGTCTCAGACAGCTAAGGATTGGCCAAAACGGGGTTATACAATGCAACAGTGACCCTGACGTAGCAGCAGGTCTGGAGAAAAATAACTAAGAAAGACTTGTTGCAATATCCCAGTCAAAGTCCATACTTTAACTACAGAAGAGCTCAGTGTTGTATAGTAACGAAGTAAAAATACTTCACTACTTTACTTAAGTATATTTTGGAGTACTTCATACTTTCCTCAAGTATGAAAATTTTTGATGACTTTCACTTTTACTTCACTATATTTCCGAACTTAATTGCGTGCTTTTACTCCGATACATTTTCAATGTGTGGTTTAGTTACTCGTTACAAAAAAGCGAGAGAGAGAAACGCAAGTGTTTTGACCCCACTTACTGATTAGCAAGTAGCAAGTAGGCTACCGAACAAAGTCCGTAGCCTACTTGCCTGGGCTTGTTCATCACCACCAATAGGATACACCTGTTTCGCTTCTCCCATTAAACACAAAGCAAGTCTCGCAATCAGCAGCAGCCACATGGAGGAGGAGACGGAGACCACAACGACTGTAACTACGTCGGACACGGCTCCAGGGGAACCACCAGCTGGTGATGAGAGCCCATGGCCTTATTTAAACACAATATACTCTTTCGTGGGTGTTAAAGATTCGTCGTACCGCATGCAGTGTATGTTATTCCTGCCCGAAGATGTGGAAATTCTATCTTACAAAAACTCCCCGTCCCACTTGAAGAAACACATCGAGGTAACGTCTTATGAAATGGTTATAATCCTCCTGTTCCAGTAACTATAGCTTGGTCACTAGACACTACTGTATTGTGAAATGTTGACCATAAATGAACTTTGTTTGGCATTGTTTCAGTTCCACACGTGGTGTATTTAGCTTAGGCCTAATTTTGACTGTAGCAGGCTACCTAGACTCCTCTGTTCAAGGGGGGACAGAAGCCATAGCGATAGCAATTTAGACTCAATTTAACGAATACAGGAAAGGCATGCAAGTTCAAAACCAGGTTTACAGATGCCAATAAGCTGCAATTCCCTCCCAATTCTTTTTTTCTTTTGCATAATGACCAGTTGTGTGCACCACCTACTGACTGTAGCATTGACTGATTCACTGATTTGTGAAGTAATCGTAACAGCTCTTTTTCTTCATGTTGGCCGCATTTTCTGTACTATTTATTTTTCTCATTTTCAGCACTGACCTTACGTGAAGGGAAAACTTAAGGCTTACAAAAACTTTGTATTTTCTGTCCTGGAGGGTATACTAAGAAGCTGGTTCAGTTGTAAAGCAGGTTAAGTTAACCTTGTGCTATAGGTAAAACACCTAATTTTCTTAACTAAATGATGCCTGCAGGTATATCTATTAGCAGGTTTAATTTTGCCTGCACTTGGTTGGGTACATTATTTTAAGTGTATTTGACAAGTTTACCAAAATATAAAAAATGTCATTCAAACTGCATTTGCTTTGTTTTACTTTTTACTTGTACTTTTCATTACATTACTTGAGTACATCAATTTTTACAGTAATTTCCATACTTAAGTACAAGAAGTTTCAGATACTTTAAGACTTTAACTCAAGTAACATTTCAGTCAGTGACTTGGACTTTTACCAAAGTCATATTTTGGAGAGGTACTTATACTTTTACTTGACTCTGAGATTTCAGTACTTTATACAACACTGGAAGAGCTAACCATCATGTTTACAAACATAATGAGTCTGATAAGGCCATACAGAAAATTAGTTCTTGATGCTGACAAGCTGTTCGGTGGCTGGAACAAGTTTCTAACACTCTGCCTCTACATTCTGATGTAATTTTATTTAAATTAATTTCCATACAGTGCGAGATGTCTTGTGTTGTTGTCAATCTCAGGTAACACAGAGATAAATTTGATGGATGATATTCCTGATATGAAAAACTGACACGTGGATCTAGTTGGTGTTCACCATGAAAGGGTTCTAAGGTTGACATACCTCAAAATTAGATAACCATATTATATTCTGAAAATGTGCCTATCTGCTGCACGTCTTCTATAAAATTAAATGCATGTGTTCGCTCATTAGTGTGTGCAGGAGACTGCACAGAAGCGGGAGCAGATGGATGTGTGGGCTGCTTCTTCAGAGCTCCTCCACTCATGTTGAGAGTGAGACAGAACATAAAAAGATGATTTAGGAGGATATTTTGAATCCATGGAGCGCCGCTACCTTTTCCTTCTCAGTCCAAGCTTTAATTGAAAGTTTGTCCCTTACAGTCTCACCATCCTGCATCCATTTGCAACCTGTCGCTTCAGTCTGCCTCCCTCCTGTTCCTGTAAAATGTGTCATCCACCCTACCAGCAGTCAGTTAGAGGCTGAGGCACATGTTTCTCCCTCTCCTTTCTTCCTTTATTCTTGGGTGTGATCTTGATCTTCATCTGCTTCAAACCTCAACTGCCACTTTTTCTACAGATGCGAGTTTGAGCATTTTTAACAACAGTCAAAGCGGGTGTTGAGAGAATTCACTTTTGTTGACGAAGTAGAGTCTTATGATGGGGTTCCATACCCTTATAATGTCAAAATGCAACCTTTTAGTCGTTTTTAGTGTTGTAAGACAGACTTTAGGAAATAAAATGTGTTTGCTCTTCTGAAAACATCAAGCTTCTTGCTAATCTGTAGAAAAGGACATAGAAAGTTTTCATTTTTGAAACTACACAAGTATGTATGAAAACATTGTTGTTGAATCTTCTCAAGCTTGTGTCCAACTCTACTCCCTTAAAGCGAGTGTGAGCAGCTGAGTGGGTGGCTCAACCAACCAATTAGTGGCCCAGTAACAGCACGGGAAGTACAAGAATATGGATTGAACTCCAGCCAGACCATTTCTGCTTCAGTTTTAACCACTATTGGTTCTATAATATTGAGAAGCTAAAATGCCTTGAGGTTAATTTAGATGAGAGTGTAATCACTTTGATTTCTGAAAAACCCATGTTTTCTTCTGCTTCAGATCATATCCCGAGTTTGTTTTTGAGTTATGACAACATAATGCTGTATGCTTTTCAGTTATATATAAAGTATAGGACTTTTATGAGATTAAAATGAAAATTACTTACCCTGAATGCATCCAAAGGGATTCATGGAAAGAAACATCTTCTTAGTCCTAGAATTCATAAGATGTAGAACCAAAACAAAATAACTTGTCCAAATTGCCTGGCCAATAGATGACGGTCAGCAGCTCAGTGTTTTCAACCACAATCTTCTGTGTTTTAAAAGAACAAAGATCAAGTCTTGGGTTGTTGTCCTGCACTGGAAGAGGAATCAGGCTGAGATCTTTTGTTCTTGCTAACAGATTTTCTTTCAGGATTGTTCTGTACTTAACGGCAGATTTACTCCTCAACTCAGGAAGCCATTTCTTTTCTATTTTGTTGCTTTAGAAAAGAAATTAGTCTATGCGCAACAAGAGTGGAATAATAGTTGTAGGGGTGGCTAATATGGAATTAAAATTCAGTTGTGCTTTTTTATTGAATTCATTGTAACAATAATGCATATTTAAAACTTTTTCTTTTTTGTTCTTGTTTGTCCCTTTTTAAGGGAACTTTTTGGCTTTTACTGAATGTCACTGCAGTTACAGCCTCACAAACACATATGGGGTTCGTAGCCACTATTGGTTGTATGAATGGGTTGTTTTTAGAAAACAACTCATTCATAAATTTTCTTCATCAAGACAATATTTACATAAAAAAACATTATATTTATCAGAGCAGACAGAGTAGATTCACAAAAAGAAACTGATGAACTGATATAGAAGTATTTTCTCTGTTTAACAGTAAAACGTTAATAGGAGGGGTGAAAGAAGGTGTGGTTGATAGTGGCAGGATCAGCCGATGCTCTCCCGATAATGCAAATTAGAGAGTAGTAGAAACTGACTTTCTGGTAGTAAAAATTTACAGTAGTCCAAGCTTGTGATAAGAAATGCATGACCTAGCTTAGCCAAATAAGCAAAATGAAGCTTCTGAAATGGCCTAGTCAAAGTCCAGAATTGAATTTGATTGAGATAATGTGACTTGAGCTTAAGCAGGTCACTCATACTTGAAAGCAATCCAGAAAAATAAAATGTTTTTTTTTTCTTTTCCATATCACCCATCTTTTCTGGTAATAAAATGAGCTCAATGTCCCAGTGTGACCACAGAAAGCACAATCAGAAGAAATGAGTAAGGGGAGGAAACAGTTTTCTCACAGCACTGTATTCCCTATTAGCATGAGAACTTTTACAGCTTACCTTGTATGGGTTTTTGTTAGGCGTGTGTTAAATCATCTGGGTCAGTGCCCTCACAAGTATAGCAGTGTGGTAGTGTAGCAGTGTGTGAGCCTGAAGGGCCTGCAGAGTGTCACTCCATGGCTGCCGTGTGCTCTCTGTCATCGGGAACAGATAAAACACAATGTCCTCCCTGTTCTCTCTCTCTCTGGCTTTGTCTCTCACTCATTCTCACTGGGATTCTATTGTTTAAACTCTTTGGTTTTGTTCACGTCCAGGGTGGCTGCTGATGTATTGGAATGTGTTGCTAACATTAAACACTATTAAATCATTGGGCAGCTTTCATGTTTTGTCCTGGAATTCACAGACACCATCTTTTTCTCACTGCTGATTAGTTCAATTCTGTTCAATTTCAAAAATACTTAATCCTAAAAATAGAGAGGAAGTTTTGCTGTAACTCATATCATCCAAGTATCTCCGAAGAGTTATTGTGAATTGTGATGTTGTGGGCAATGCATCTGAGAAGGCCTTTGATTGAACACTATTGTTGTATAACTGTCTCATAACTACTGTGACATGCTAACAAAATTTTTACGATATGAAATTGATGAGACTCTCAGATAGGCCTGTCGCGATAAACGATAAATCGATTAATCGTATGATAAATTAAAACTATCGACATCATTTTAATTATCGGCATTATCGTCTCTTCCGGCCTTTTTCTCTTTCTGTTAATGACACTGAATGAAAAAAAAAGCTCAACTCCGGTGCTCTCCACTGACTCCTCCTTTCCTCATTTCCTCAGTGTAAAGCCCAGCGCACACTGCACGATCTTAAAGCTGTCGGCCGATTGTCGGCCCGTTTTCAAACCCTAACAGACCACACATTAGCCGACAGAAATCCTAGCTATAACGGTTCGATCGGTTCGTTCCTGCCGCGTGGTGTCCAACAATGGGCACAAAATAATGGCTACAAGTCCAGTTAACTAATTTTAAAACCAGGCATTAATCAATGCTTTACTACAATCTACCTGCAATGCATGTGGCTAGTGTCAGCGTAAAGTCCTGACTGAATGAAAATCATTATAACCTATTTATGTCACGTTAACGAAGAACAGCTGAAAAGTTACCGGCTTAACCAACTGCGGTAGCAATTTCGCTCCAACTCCTCCTCTTGTCATTTCTATATTCTTTGCATGTTGAATAAACATTAATGTTGTTTCCACATATCATCTCCAATGTCCGCTGGACTTCGGGTTGCGTCGTGTCAGCTGTTTGGGATTCCCTGACATTTCCCCTCAGAAAACACGGAGGAGAATCCGCGCTTTCTGATTGGCTGCCTGTCACATTCAACAGGCTGCGTTAAAGCGCCCAGTCGGGGAAAATCCCTGATTTAGATCGGAGGACGATCTACCGTAACACACCACACAATCTTAGAAAGACCAACGTTTTAAGATTGTTGTAAAGGGAAAAATAGGAGCAAAAAATCATGTAGTGTGAACTATTGCATCGGGTAGTCAGATGTGCCCATCTTCTCTATTTAAATCTAATTATTACTGAAGGGCAACATAATATACAGACTTCAAAATCTGCACTCTTTTGGTATTTATTTCCACTTTTACTCTATGTTGTTTAGTTTTTTTTTTTCAAGTGCGTTTTTTGTTAATGGAGACTGAGAATCCATTTCATTTTTGTTTTTGGTTGTTTTGTTTATTTTGTTTATCACTTCCAGTGTTTAGTGTTCTTTTGAAAATAAAGTGTATCTATCTTTGGCAAGAAATCACATGCATTATTATGTCATTTCCATTAAATCAGTGTAAAAAGGTCTTCAAACAATATTATCGTTTATCGCAATAATTTTTGAGACAATTAATCGCTCAGCAAAATTTGCTATCGTGACAGGCCTACTCTCAGATGTTGGCAAGCACTGCTAATCTGCCTCATTTTCTTTTGCCGCTCCTCTTCAAATCTCTGTCTGTACAGTTAGAAAGACGTTGGAGTAGGGGATATGATTCTTGCCCATTATGATCAATGCAACAGATTGTTTGAACATCTTGAAAAAAATACCTTGTTACCACAGTTACATGTCATAATGACAAATGAAACGCAGGCCCTGTTTACATGACAACTATTTTTGGTGGAAATGGAAGAGTTTTGTTGTCTTTGTAGTATACATTTATATGAAATCACCGAATGTTTTCTCTGACAACGGCACAGATTGAAAACGGGTTCCAGAGTGCAATGGTTCTAAAACGTACAGCTGTCTGTCTTATAAACCGAATAAATGGATCTTTTCTGTCAGGGAATCCTTAGCTCATGCGTAGTATGACGCAAAACTTAGCTGCTTCCTACAATCCACAGAAGAAGAAGAAACTACTGACAATGCTGGTGTTACTACATGTCATGTTTCCCCATCAGTTTCCCCCAGCGTCTCTTCACCACTCCGCATCGCCCAGGTTGCAAAATATACGTATGCTTGTTCAGCGCTCATAACAAGCATTCGCTTGTTAAGCGCTCTTATCTAGAGAACTACAGACACGGTGAAAGCTCAAACGTATTTCACTTATAATTTCACTTGATAATTAGTAGCAAAACTTAAAAATTGAGATTCACTGACACCCTTGATTGTTCCTACAAAGTATTGATTTACAGGGACTGACATGAAGTCGTATAGCATATTTTACATATTGTTAATTGTTTATTATTATTATTGTAAGTGTTGAATAGCTTTGCAGGGTGTCCCAGAAAACTTGCTAAGCCCTATGGTCCACCGTGTGTTTGTATTAAAAGATGTTGAAAGGAAATGTAAAAATATTACTGGGTAATTATATGTTACTGGAAAACATCGCCAGTGAAATGCTATCTAAACCGACAACTAGTCTTAGAAACAATACATTGAAAAAGCCAGAGGGGCCCTTAAGTCTAATTCTGCTCCAGGCCACATACAGTCTTGGACCGGTCCTGCATGATGAGTTAAAACAAGAGATTTAATTCAATGCTGCTGAAATCATTAGCACTTCTAACAGATTCTGTATTAGATTTAGTGAAATCTGGAAGAGGGGGAGTAGTTTAATTGTCCAACCTAAAAAGCAATAAGTTATTATTGCAGTTTACTAATTTGTATTTGTGAACATACACAGCTCAAACTCAAAGATTAAACTCACAGCATCATATTGTTGCTGTGGTAATAAAATAATTTAGTTATGAATATTGTTCTTTGAAGTTTTACAAAGTAAATTTGCCAGGTCCTTTAAATTTTACATTTAAATGTTAAACAATTTCAAATATTTTAATCTATGTATGCCGAAACCATTAAATCAAATTTAGCAGCATTGATAATCTCAATAAACAAATGTTACATTTATGTATCTATGGTCTGTGTTAAAATATTAACATTTATGGGACCCCTGAAGCCCTTGGGGGCCTTATGAGGGGACTTAATTTGGATTAAATAGAAGGGCAAATAATTGTATTCATTTTAATTGTATTTTTTAATTTATTGTTTTTAAGACTAGCTGTGTATTTAAATACCGTTTCACTGGCAGTGTTTTCCTGTAACATATAATTACACAGTAATATTTTTACATTTCCTGTCTAATTAACATCTTTTAATACAAAAACACGGTGGACCGCTTTAGCGCACCGACAACCGGGCTTAGGAAGTTTTCTGGGGGAAACCCTGGTGTCTGTTGAGTTTTTAAATTATACAGTTTTATAATGCACTGGAGGGAACCTTGTCTTTGTGATTCACTGTAAAAGGCCTGACCGACAGTTCAGCTCAGCCAAAAGTTGATTAGTTTTGCAGTGACTGAATCGCAACTACATTCATGGCCAAAAGTTTTGTCACCGACAGAAACATTCCCTTTCACAGGTTCTGTTCAGATTTCCCATTGTTTCCATATGATTTTTTTTATAGCTCTATTAACTTATCAATTTTACTCTATATCAAAAGTAGTTTTACAGTATTGTTGCTTATCTTTCTTATATAACCTCAGTCCAAGCATGAGGAGACAGTCAACATGCTAGCTGAAAGTGCTAAACAGGTCAGATAATCTCAGAGCTCCAAAGTAATGAGCGGCCAGTACAACACTGACACACAGACTCTCACACACAACCACACAGTAAAATTGAATTGAAAGCTTTAACTCAATTGAGCAGGTTTTCCCTTCACTGGCCTCTTCCATCTAGAACAAGTTCTGATTTTCTTTCTGTGTCCATGTGCATGTATGTGTGTGTATGTGTATTTTTTTAATTACCTTTTGGGACATTTACTTACCTTTTGAAGACCGATGGCATTATGGGGACCAAAGCCCTGTACTAATGCAGTGAATCTTAATTTTTAGAGTAATTGGTCTGGGTTGGACATATTTCATGAATTACACTTAAGTTGTGGATAGCAATATGTTGGTCATAGTAAGGATTAGCATAAATACACTGCCTGGCCAAAAAAAAAGTTGCCACCTGGATTTAACTAAGCAAATAGGTACAAGCCTCCTATTGGATAAGTACTGCATAGGCGATTATCTTTCATCTGGCAACAAGTTATTTAACCCCAGCTGATGCAATGAGTAACTCCTCATTTCTTAAACAACCATGGCAAAAGACACATCCTGTGGTCGTGGAAAAGACGTTAGTCTGTTTGAGAAGGGTCAAATCATTGGCATGCATCAAGCAGAGAAAACATCTAAGGAGATTGCAGAAACTACTAGAATTGGGTTAAGAACTCTCCAACGCATCATTAAAAACTGGAAGGATGGGGGGGAACCATCGTCTTCCAGGAAGAAATGTGGTCCGAAAAAAATCCTGAATGATCGTGATCGGCGATTACTTAAACGTTTGGTCAAATCAAATCGAAGAAAAACAACAGCAGAACTCAGGAGTATGTTTAATTGTGAACGCATAAGCATTTCCACACGCACAATGCGAAGGGAACTCAAGGGGTTGGGATTGAACAGCTGTGTAGCCGTAAGAAAACCTCTAATCAGTAAGGCTAACCAGAAAAAAAGGCTTCAGTTTGCTAGGGAGCATAAAGATTGGACTCTGGAGGAATGGAAGAGGGTCATGCGGTCTGATGAGTCCAGATTTACCCTGTTCCAGAGTGATGGGCGCATCAGGTTAAGAAGAGAGGCAGGTGAAGTGATGCACCCATCATGCCTAGTGCCTACTGTACAAGACTGTGGGGGCAGTGCTATGATCTGGGGTTGCTGCAGTTGGTCAGGTCTAGGTTCAGCAACATTGTGTGCCCAAAGAATGAGGTCAGCTGACTACCTGAATATACTGAATGACCAGGTTATTCCATCAATGGATTTTGTCTTCCCAAATGGAACGGGCATATTCCAAGATGACAATGCCAGGATTCATCGGGCTCCCGTTGTGAAAGAGTGGTTCAGGGAGCATGAGACATCTTTTTCACACATGGATTGGCCACCACAGAGTCCAGACCTTAACCCCATTGAGAATCTTTGGGATGTGCTGGAGAAGGCTTTGCGCAGTGGTCAGACTCTCCCATCATCAATACAAGATTTTGGGGAAAGATTAATGCAACACTGGATGGAAATAAATCTTGTGACACTGCAGAAGCTTATTGAAACAATGCCACAGCTAGGCCTGTTGCGATAAACGATACATCAATTAATCACACAATAAATTAAAACTATCGACGTCATTTTATTTATCGGCATTATCGTCTCTTCCGGCCCTTTTGTCTTTCTCTTAATGACACTGAATGAAAAAATGCTAAACTCCGGTGCTCTCCCCCCTTCCTCATTTCCTTACTGTAAAGCCCAGCGCGCACTACACGATCTTAAAGCTGGCACATTTTTAAAACCTGACAGACCACACATTAGCCAACAGAAATCCTAGGTATAACGGTTCGATCGGGTTCGTTCCTGCCGCATGGTGTCCAACAATGGGCACAAAATAATGGCTACAAGTTCAGTTAACTAATTTTAAAACCGGTCATTAATCAATGCTTTACTACAATCTACCTGCAATGTATGTGGCTAGTGTCCGTCCTAACTGAATGAAAATCATTATAACCTATTTACGTCACGTTAACGAAGAACAGCTGAAAAGTTACCGGGTTTATCATCTGCAGTAGCAATTTTGCATCCATGAGCTAACATTTTGCTGAATCACTTTTTGTTCAAGCTTTCAGTCTTGCTGGTTGCTTACTTGCCATTTAAATCACATAAAAATTTATGTTATTAAAAGCGAATAAAATAGTCAATGCAATGCATAAAACAAACTATCAAATCAAAGTTGCACTCCATCAGATAATGTCATAGATTTGCTTTTGTTTCATTCCGTATATCCGTAAGATGGATACACTGGTAATAAGTCTGTAAGGATTTGGTTTTTTTTTCTGTGTTTTTGAGTTCTCTGTGTGTTTATTTTTGAGTTCCTGTGTCGTCCAAGTCTCCCGGTTGTCCTGTCTTCCCCTTGATTGTTCCCAGGTGTGTCTTGTTTCCATGATTACCCTCAGTGTATTTAACCCCACCTGTGTTTGTTGTTCCTTGTCGGGTCCTTGTCAGTCTTTTGTGTTCTTAGTCAGTCGTGTGCAGTCCGTTCGTTTGCACCTTGCTACCTGTGTTGAGCTCTAATCTTCCGTTCAGCAGTGCTGCCAGGGTTTTTTACGTTTGGACTTTGTTTGCCTATTTTTCACCATTAAAACATCATTTCACGTCTACCTGGATCTGCAGCGCTTACCTCACCGCCACCATTCACCACCACTTCATGACAAAGTCAGGAATTGATTTGTAATTGAAAGTAATTCAATGCTACAATCTTTGTGAGGACAATAAACAGCATTTAACCAGAGAATATATATTGCAGTTGGTATGAAGAAGTACATCCTGTTTTCATTTTCAGTGGTCCATTATAAACAACATACCCTATGTATATAAATAGTCATAGTTATTGTGACATAAGTGTTGTTAAAGTTATCATGTGAAATGAAAGATATGATGGTTTTTGTAAAGTGAGGCCAAGTTTTAATCAAAGCTTCTATAAGCATGCAAATCTGTTGCACCTATAAATTCAATTATTTAAATTTACCGTATTTTCCGCACTATAAGGCACATCTAAAAACCTTCAATTTTCTCAAAAGCCAACAGTGCGCCTTAAAATCCGGTGCGCCTTATATATGGACCAATATTGAGCCACAGCAGGTCTCGGAACTACGGTAAGCAGCCGCCGACTTCATTTTCCCCTGTACAAGAAGAAGCGTGCGGTGCATATTGGGATATATGACTCAAGTGTGCCATTTCCATTTGTATTTGTGTAAAGACCCCAAAATGGCTCCTAAGAAGAGACACGCTTATGAGGCGGAGTTCAAACTCAAGGCGATCAGTCATGCAAAAGAACATGGGAATAGAGCAGCAGCGAGAGAATTTAATATTAATGAATAAATGGTGCGGAAGTGGAGGAAGCAAGAAGATGACCTGCACCAAGTAAAAAAGACTAAGAAGAGTTTCTGAGGGAACAAAGCGAGATGACTACAGTTGGAGGACAAGCTCGAACGGTGGGTTATTGAACAGAGAGCAGCAAGTAGAAGTGTTAGCACAATCACTATTCGAATCAAGGCAACAGCGCTAGCACGCAAACTTAACATTAACGAATTTAGAGGCGGTCCTTCTTGGTGCTTTAGGTTTATGAAAAGACGTAATCTCTCCATCCACACACGAACTACTGTTTCACAGTAACTGCCAGAAGACTACCAAAAAAAGTTGGCCACTTTCCACGCATATTGCAACAACAATATTACTGAAAAAAAGATCTGGCCAGAGCACATCATTAACATGGACGAGGTTCCACTCACCTTTGATATTCCTGTGAACCGCACTGTGGATAAAACGGAAGAATTTGAGGGATTCGTGGATGAGTAATGAATTAGTAAAGTGAGCTTTACATGTTTATTTCGTGTGTTTACAGCTGAACTGCTGTTTAAAGTTTACAGCTACGTCACTGACTTGGGGAAAATAATAATACAGCTATTTTTTTCATTTTGGGAGGTAACAGAGTTGTCTGGTTTGTAATTTATTAATAAAGGTTTGCAATTTATTCATAAGGTTTGACTGACTTATCTGACTATTTTGTTGACATTCCCTTTAGCGCAGTTCCATCTAATGGATGCATAACGTAACCCCAGCCTCTACTGTAGCGTCTTTTCTATCAATTCTCACGCGACGATTTCTGACCATGCATTGCATGGTCAGGGTCCTACAGCGTCACATGTTGACGATTTGGGAAGGTTACATGTTTTACATGGATTATTAACGCGAAGGGTTCTCGCAACCGCTGCCGAACCTTCAAAACCCGACGATTTGGTTAGGTTTAGGGCAAACATTACGGTAAGGCATAGGGTAAAACCCCTCACGTGACGCGAAAGGGGTACGAGGACGGACCGTCCTCAATATATGACGACTTGGGAGTGAGAATGGGTTGATTCTATGTGCCTTATAATGCGGTGCGCCTTATATATGAAAAAAGTTTTAAAATAGGCCATTCATTGAAGGTGCGCCTTATAATGCAGTGTGCCTTATAGTGCGGAAAATACGGTAATTAATTTAAATACGGATGTATTAATAGGAACAATTACACTGATATTGGAAGAGATGTTGTAGCAACCAATCTCCACTCTAATTCAACCAAAAGGTTTTCAAAGTTGTGAAGTTAATGTTAAGACTCCATGACCTTATGGAGTATGCTTTTTACACTGGCTCAAGGTCAACCCAATGCTTTTGGGAGCATGAAATTATCCAGAATAGCACAGCAATAAGTGTTCCCATCACTAGAACTGAAGCGGTTAAGTACACACCCTCAAAAGCAATCCCAGACTATAACACTCCCTCCATCAAACTTCACTCTCCTCAGGGCTGGAGTACAGTGGCAGTGGAATAAAGTAATTCTATTCTATTCTATCCTATTCTATTCTATTGTGTTGGGGTTGTAATTTGCTTATGCTTTGTTATATATAACAGCAGACTGTGGAATGTTTGGTAGGACTCTTTCTTGCTTATCAAAAATTATTTTAACAATAACATACCCAACATACACCCAATAAGTTCCTGCTTTCCAACAGAATCACTTATGACAAGCTTTTCTCTTCACTTTGAAACATCCATTAAAGTAGCAAAGTGTCCTGAAGCTGTGAGACTTTTTTATTTATTTATTTAGATTTTATCAGCTTTATAAAAGTCAAAAAGTGAAACTGCATCACGTCCGCACATCCTTCCTGTGCTTTTTGACTTCCAAATACTCTGATGGACGGGGAGCACCATTTGAACTCACCCTCTTCCGTCTTGTAGAGAGTGGTGTATACACACATGTACACCCAGAGATCCTTTCCTTCCTTTTTTTCTATCTTTAGGGACTGTCTGCACCTGTGAGTCTGAACGTGTTCAGTGAGCAACGGAGGAATGGATGGTTGTGACCTCAGAGGAAGGGAGGTGGTTTATGTGTGTGTCTGTGTGTGTTTGTTTGTGTCGTTGTCATTAATACATATTTATTAGTGACCCAACATATCGAGATCCTTATGTCAAATCATGCTATGGACAAAAATGTAACTTAAAATGTGATATTTGGTGAGTATTTTCCAATAAATTTAAAAGCGAGGGTCGAAAAAGCAGCTTTGAGGGTTGATTTCCATATCAGAACAAATGACAGAAATGGAAAATAATGGTTCTTGTTTTTTAAGTCACTCAGCCATGTGTGCTGTATAGCTCCTTCTCTGTAAGACTCATGGTAATATTGTGCCTCCCTCATCTGTCCATCTGCCACAACA
Organism: Xiphophorus maculatus; assembly: GCF_002775205.1. Lineage (NCBI taxonomy): Eukaryota > Metazoa > Chordata > Actinopteri > Cyprinodontiformes > Poeciliidae > Xiphophorus > Xiphophorus maculatus. Next base: position 28,506,682 of record NC_036464.1, read on the forward strand.
ACTTCCTTCCTTCCGTTCCTTCCAGAAAATGCAGATGGATGAGAATAATTATCTTATTAAACCTCAAAACACTCACAACGTACTGTCCTGCTTTGTGTTGAGGCTGCAGAACGACACCAGCATGATCTGGAGTGAACGCTGGCTGAACCAAAGGGTTTTAACAACAAAAACTAATCAGGCATACCCCCCATTTCCTCTTTTTCTCTCTCCCTTTCTTCTGCACTTTGATTTTGGAGCAAACTTTCTCTGTCCTCCCCCTCATCCAGCTGTCTGGGTTCCTTCTCTCACTGTTTGTATTACTGAATCCCACTGACATTTGGTGCACCATGTCTTCTCTCAGTGCTGTTTGGTTATGAGTGTATTAGTATGTGAATGTCAGTTGGGGTACAGGGTGGTGGTGTACAGATGCTGTGGGCAGCGCAAGCTTCTACTGGAAAGTGTGTTTTGTAAATGTGACTGGTCATGACAAAACCATCAACAGATCTACTCAGGGGGCTTTGAGTTGTTTGCAGATTCTTAAGTGTGGATTCTGAGCTTTCCAATGATGTCAGAGACATGAAAATAAAAAAAGTTGCGTTGTGTGCATTAACATTTTGTGACTATTTGGAGTTTAGAAGCATAGTAAAAGTAAAACAGACTTGGGTTACGTTGGCAGAAACTAAAATCCTCTTATGCACCATTGCATATAAAATTATCCACCTATTTCCATCATGTGTATTTATTTATTGCATTTATTTGCTGGTTATATCATTTTAAATTAAATAAAAATAAAGATAGCTGTTGATGTGTGAGTAGAGCATTGTAAGCAAGTGAAGTCGTAAAAAGTAAGAACAGTTCTCAGTAACAGAGACGAGACAGCTTAGAGCCATTCAAAAGAATAGAATAGTTTGTGAACAACACATCAAACTCTCATCAGGTCTGAATTGGCGTCCTCTGATCATATAAATAATCCTGGAGTTGTTTTCTTTCTACCACTATCTTCAGCTTTTCTTTTCAGTGATCCGGTTTTTAGCCACTTATCCATTATTATTTTTAAACACCGTCCTTTGGTAAGCTAGCTGGTTGTGTCACACTTTGACCTCACGTCATGGCAAATAAACAGTCGTTTACATGCAGCACCTTGCGGGGCCTCTTTACCCGCCCCCTAGTGTAGTCTGTAGACCACAGTTTGAGAAAGAACGGTTTAGAGGTATGGTGTGAATTAAGCTAGGGTAAAAGTTTGAAGTGTACTAGTACTGGTTATGTAGGGTTAGGAAAAATGTCTAGATAATGCATAAATAAAATTAAGGGAAGTCAATACAAAGTCTTCAGTTTGATGTACCGGTAAGTAAACTGTGGGGGTGCGCATGTGTGGGTGTGTGTGAGAGAGAGAGAGAGAGAGAGAGAGAATGAGACAGGATTTGTGTCAACCTTTACATAACAGCAAGTCAAAAACCACAGTCATGTTCTTTTTACTTAACTTTCTTCTTCCATGTGTTGACTAGCATGCTGCGAGTGACTATCAGATTTTAGCCAAACATGTCAAAGATTCTTGTTTCTCATTGTGGTTTTAACCACGTTTGTTACTGACAGACAGTCAAAGTAAATCATTTTTCTATGTGTACATTTATACTCTGTATACGTGTTGCGCTTTCCTCCGCTCATTACGTTCTATGAAAAACTTTGTGGTGTGGTATCCCCACAGTGGGAATAATGCTAATATTCACACCATCTTTTTCAAAATGAGGTAAACGCTACTAAGGAGGAACCTAGGGATCAAAAACTCATGCATGTTTGATAACATGATAAAATCACAGCGCCACCTACTGGCCTGCCATGACAAGTACAGCTGATTAAAGGTGTCTTGGTGGCGCCGTCTAAATGTGGAACGTTTTCCACAATTTTCCATTTCATTTCATTCAAATTGTTTATATTTTTTCTGTCAGTGTTTACTTCCTCTACAACTTTGAAGCAGCGGAAGGTTCTTCGATGTTTTAGTATTCAAATGTTGTCAGGCAGCCAGATAAGTCAAGAACTACTGTACTTCTATTCTGATTACAAAATGAGACACTCCGACATCAATACAGCAGGATTTTTAGCCTAAAGGACTCACTTTCTTTTATTCCTGCTAAACAGAAAAACAAGTTGTGCTAAAGCGTGAATTGAAGTAAAACTACATGTCTGAAACAGAAGGTCTGGTGTTATCACTGAGTCAGGGCTGACATCTGATAAAGATTCTCTCCTGTCAAGGACTACAGCTAAGAGAAAGTGTTCTCTGTCTTTTAATGAGTAAAACATGGTTATTGCCACATAAATCAAAAACAAATTGACAATTGCACTGTTCACCAGAGTAAGTTTGGTGTACGAAAACCTGACAAAGCACTGCGAACCGCACAACTTTACATTAGCTCTACATGAGATGCGGGTTTAACTAGGTTATTAAATTTGTTCGCCTCCCAAGCTCACCTTGGTCTTTGTCTGATTTTTAATTATGCTTATGTTAGATCGGCAGAATATTTTGTCATCTAACAACGTGATGCTTCCTCTACGGGAAAATGTTTCAGTGTTTATCTAATGTTCGGCTTTTGTAAAGATTCTCTCCTGTCTAAATATTTTTTGTCTAAATATGAACTCTTCTTACACTTTTCAAAGAACTGAACAAAATACAGATTTTTAAATCTACTCTATTCATGAAATTGCTTAGAATTAGAATTGAAAACCCAATTAAGTCAATTTTTCACATGACTGTTTCTTCTTTGTCAACAGATTGATCTGGAGCCAGAGGGGAGAGTCTTTGTTGTTATTGACTTATCAGGATCTTCCAGTGAAGGTAAGTTCATACTGAGCTAAATGTCAAGTAGAGATTCATCACTGTGTGGATCTGCTAACAGAAGCTGTTGTGTAATTGTCTTATTTGGATTGAAGTGCTTATTTCTTGCTTATTTCTCTGAGTTACCTGCTGTTGGAGTCATTTGGTTGAAAGTTTCAGTCTTGTTTGCGGCTCTTATTGCTTTCCATGGCTTCTTGTTGTTTTATGAAAAATGATTGCAACCGGTTTCAGAAGCACAGCAAATGCAACTTGCAATGCTGCAACGGTTGCAAAAATCCTGCATTAATTTTGAGGTTTCCATTGACTCATCGAGGCATCGTGTGTGTTTGTTCATTATGGCTCGGCTTTATATGCTGTGTTATTATTTGTCTTATTTTAACACCCGATGAAGAATAGATGACGTGCCCTTTTTTGTTCTTTTATGGTAAATTTAATTTGTAATATTAAATTTCAAACTTTATAACTCGTAGGGAATTTTATCGTGGTATAAAATAAAACCAATTCATCTATCATTCCTGATGCATACAAAAGCTACTTTTTATGACTCTAGGTTAATTAAATTGATCTATTTACTGCCGATCTGGAGATGAATAATTACTGAAATAAAAATATGAAATAGACAATAGTCTTAAATACTAATGCACACATATGCGCATATAGGTGTGTGTGTGTTGGGGGGTTGTATGTGTGTGAAAAAATGATAGATGAAGGGGACGAATGAAGATGAAAGAATAGAGATGAAGCATTCATGAAAACACCCTAGAAGTTTGCTTCTACACCTGCAGGAAGAGAGAAAAAACCCAGAGTACTGAGAAACCACAGTGACAAATATATGCATATATAACAATGAAATTAAATGCCGTGTTGATGTGTGTTGATACATAGCGTATTTAAAACTAGGTGGGAAGGGCGGAAAGCATACTTTTTAGCTCTCACTGCTGTTTATTTCACCTGTATTTACTTCAGAGAACATGCATTCTCAGACATAAGCGCCACTTACAGTATGGTTCAGGAACTTCTTTTGACTTGTTGACTGTATTGTTAAGTCATGCAAGGTTTTTACAATGCCATTTATTACATTAATTCAAAATACATTAACTTTGAAAAAGAATTATTAAAATTTCCTAATTTCAACAAATTTTAACATTGTGTTAGACCAGTGGCTTTCCCTCTCAGTTTCAACTTTTCTTACTTCATTTCACCTTTTTTCTAATAAAACTTTTACTTTTCAAATATGTACAGTACAGACCAAAAGTTTGGACACACCTTCTAATTAAAATGGGTTTTCTTTATTTTCATGACTATTTATAAGGCAAGAAATCCCACTTATTAACCTGACAGGGCACACCTATGAAGTGAAAACCATTTCAGGTGACTACCTCTTGAAGCTCATCAAGAAAATGCAGAGTGTGTTCAAAGCAGTAATCACAGCAAAAGGTTTGCTACATTGAAGAAACTAGAATATAAGGGGTATTTTCAGTTGTTTTACACTTTTTGTTTAGTGCATATTTCCACATGTGTTATTCATAGTTTTGATGCCTTCAGTGTGAATCTACAATGTCAATAGTAATGAACAAGAAACTCTTTGAATTAAAAGGTGTGTCCAAACTTTTGGTCTGTACTGTATGTTAATTTGCCACTTTATCAGTTTCACATTAGCATAGTCAGGAAATCAGATGATGCATGCAGTTTTACTTTTTCAGCAGAAAAATGTAATTCACCTGCTTGGTGGATTTTTGTGAGTTTTACACTGCATTTTAAGTTTCTTATAAAGGAGCAGATTTGAGCACAGCTAATTGCTTATTAATAAGACAAAAAAATACATTATTTTCTTGAGAATGATATTCAAACTCAAGAGTTATGAAAGTAGCTTAAAAAAGTAATTCTGGATGTTTACACTAGATAATATGTGGGACTGAATCTGTGGAAGAAAAGGGCAGAGAGGAGAAGGGTGTGGTAATAAACTGATTAGTAAAGTGGTGTGTTCTCTAATGGAGTGGTTACATCATTGCAGAAGAGAAACAAAATGAACAGCAGGTCAGCTCAGGATGATAGAAATATCCACTTAATGGTTTCTTTTTAAACTAGTTCTGGACTTCTGTGACCTTTATTCTGTCTCTGCTCCTTTTATCGCATGCAGCACAGTCCCACTGTGGACAGGAGTGAAATCTGCTGAAATAGCACTCATTACTTGTGTGTGTTTGGCGTAGCAGAGAGCAGATGGTTGAAAAGTCGGTCCGCAGAGCTGCATGCAACCTATTAAATTTAATACACACTTAGAAACGCACAGACACAGCAGGATGATAAACTGTTGCCTTTGGTTAAAAGCTCTTGAAACACTTTTGGCCCAGCTGTTCTCAACTAGGGAAGGATTATTGTCAAAACAAGTAAAGATTTAATTGAGCCTAATGCAATGGATTAAATTTTGGCCCGGCCATTTAAATGGAGTTACATAAATATATTTTTGGTTTGTTTGAAGGTTTTCAAGACACAAAAGTGATACAAGAAATGAACTTGTTCATAGAAAGATCAGTTCTGAGCTGCATGACAGTAGTCTAGAGACTTGAGACTCACGCTACTACACCCATCTTGTTTTCAAAGAGATGCGTCTACTGAGGCCAGGAAACAGCTCAGAAAAGAGCACAAGGAGGGAATTGGTTCAGGCAGAGGATTCATAGAAATGACTTCCAGGAGAACGGAAAAGTCATGGGAAGACCAGCAGCCACCTCCTCTGACTTGTCCCACTGTTGGCTCGATGAAAAATAGGTGTGCAGGAAAGCAAATTTCTAAAAGGCATTTCTTCTTTTTAATACTATTACACCAGTTGTTGGTCATTTGCAACTAAGCAACACACAAGATGAGTGGAGAACCATGTGGGCTCTCTAAAAATTTTAAGGACTCTGACATGTCTTTTTTCTCCAAAGGAAGGGTGTGAGACCCTTATGACCTGTTGCTAACCTGTTAGTAACTAGGTTGGCAGTTGTAAGACCAAGGTGTGAGCAAAAATACCTGTACCATTCCATCACTTCTCTAGTAAGTCTGATGTGTAGCTGTCAGTTGTTAGGCGATGGTGATGTTGCTCAGTGAAGGAGCAAGATGGAGGAAAAGGGAGGAACGAATGTATTAAGGGTGATGCTACAGAGAAACAAACTTTGGAAGAGTTCTCTTGTCTGAGTGTGGAATCATCCTGTCAGGCCATGGAAAGACTTTGAACACACACACACACCCCTCTCCACACACACACAGACCTCGCAGCAGCAATAAAAGCCAAATGAAAAACGCTGTGAAAAAGCAGTCGTTTTCAAAGCTAATGACTGCTCTTGAAAATATTATTTTTGTCTAAGCAGATCTGTTCTAATTTAGTTCATCTGCTATGTTCAGATGTTTAGACTTGCCTTTGTTGCTGAAATACTAGTTTCCTAAGGGCAGCATTCATTTTCCTGATACTTGTCTTGGGGAAACTGTATTCTGGAGTTCAGTAGGAGAATTTATTTACCGTATTTATTTCTTAAGGTACATGAAGAAGTGACGTCATTGCACAATTTTATCTAATCAAGAATTATCAGAAGTTAGATGTTAGTTATTGAACATTGGTGTGGCTTTACTTGAACTTTACATAAATTCCCCTTAATGCCCTGATTGGCTATCACTGATTGCATCTGCTTCAAATGATGTCCAGATATTTTTAAACATACCCAGCATTCAAGGTTTGTTTGCAATGAAGGGCCTCAAACACCTAAATCCTCAATCTCTAATCTACTGGTAAAGGAATGTAGTTACTCCCTTCAAGCATGTTTAAAATGGATGTCTTGTTAATGGTCAGAAATCATTCTATGTTTGTATTGGGGTCTCCAAAATGAATGCAAAAAAAAAGTCTGCTGCGGCTGCCAAGACAGCTTATTTAAAATACAATATGGTTTCTGTTTGATGGTTTTGGTTAGATAAAACTGTGTTTTAAGATAAAAATGATCCAAATCCCATTACTTTTTAAAAATCGGTAAACAATGGGCATTTGCAGAACCATCTGCAAATGGTTCTGCACTCCAGTTAGCCAACTGGAGTGCCAACTGAAGTTAGCACAAGAGTTTTAAAAACACATAATGTAACACCAGTTCTACGTGGTCCACATCAGTATTATATTTACGAAGCACTTAATTGTGTCTTTCAAGTTGCTATTGTGAAGTTATTTATTTTTTCTGAAACAGCGACGTTTTCCGTCTGGACTTCCTGCAGAGCAATATCTGACTAGGCTAACATTAGTGTGTTTTGTGTCGGTTTTATTCTGACCTTCTTATTTACTATGTAACTTTGTAATTAGTTTTATGTTTTTACTAGTATATTTCCTATATTTTTTGTGATTGTTCATTTCTATTTGACTTTTAAAGCATCAATTTGAGGTTAGCCATTTGTACCTCCAAATCAACCTGGAAAGACTCACACAGAGAGAGTGGTATAAGAAAGTTTAACAAATGAAAGTCTTTGACTGCAAAGCCATCGATAGAGAGAGATGGAGAGAATGTCTGCTGGGGCATGAATCTGGGTAAAACTGGAGTGAATCAGAAGGGAACACAACATTGAAAAGAGAAGCTACTACAACTATGAATGGATTGGAGCAAAATGCGAGATGCCGCCTCATCTAGGAGACCTGATCAAGTACACAAATGCCAAATGGAGATGTTACATGAGCCAAATATAGCTAATCAACCAGAGAGTAAAGTTGATGACAGGACTGAGAATGACTCGTGAGACTGGGAAACATCTGAACTAAGAGACACGGTGTTCACGGCAGTGACATGACCAGGGAATCAAGACCAAAGGTGCCCAGGAACACGATTTGGCCGGCCAGCCTACTGAATTTTCTCCAGACTGAGGAACGCCACTCAGGTATTAAGAAATGGCAAAATACAAAATGAAGTTACGATAAGGATCTAAAAATTGCCACTGAGCAGGAAAAATTGTTTGGAAAATAGAGAAACAAGATTATAGTTAGAGCCATCAAAATTAACGGGTTGATTCCACCACCAAAACACTGGATGGAGTGCAACAAGGGGAGGACTCCCTGGGACCTGATGACATCACTACGCCATCCAGTGAAGAAAAAATGACTTAGTATGGTGAAGGTTCTAAATATTGACTAGTCTTGCAAATTGTTTATGCTCATTTTATTCTGCTGATAGGTTTTTCTACATTGTAACTTCTAAATTAGTCAATATTTTCAAAATGCTCAAGCAATTTTGGTTTAGAATTACATTAAGACAGAAATGTTTTTTTTATTAGCAATGTCATATTTTTGAGATGTGTGATCTTGAATATATTAGTTGTGACAGGGGGCCTGCGGGCCATTCACTCCTTGCTGTCCCAAGCAACTAGCCACACCAACCCCACCCAGATGTTTGGAACTCTGATTACCCTGAAGTTGACCTGCAGCTACAATGCCAGTTACATGTCTGCCTCATCTTGGTCTTCATGCGGTCGCTGTAGAAGATGATATGGGAACATTTGAGCCTCCAGCAGGCCACCCTGGGGGTCATCAAGGCCAGTCAAGTGACCAGTGACATCATGATGATCAGCCTGGCTGTTGGTGATGAGCATGGAGGTGACGAAGAACTTCATCCAGGTCATTCTGACGCCTCTGATAGAGGCTGCAGAGGATAAAGGACCTGCAGCTGGTGTCCAGGTCCAAAGCCATGACTTGTGAGGGAACCAGCGACAACACCGTGACGATAGGACTATCTCTGGAACCGGCTCGTACTGGAGGCGCATTCCTGGTGTTTGGTCGCACCAGTCCATGCCTGCCCGGAGCAGCGTCCGTCCATCCATCCGTCCATCCATCCATCCATCCATCCATCCATCCATCCATCCATCCATCCATCCATCCATCCATCCATCCATCCATCCATTTATTTTCTTCTGCTTATCCGGGGGTCGGGTCATGGGGGTAGCAGCTTAAGAAGGGAGGCCCGGACTTCCCTCTCCCCAGTCACTTGTTCCAGCTCTTCCAGGGGAACCCCAAGGCGTTCCCAGGCCAGCCGAGAAACATAGTCTCTCCAGCGTGTCCTGGGTCTTCCCCGGGGCCTCCTTCCAGTGGGAGGTGCCCAGAACACCTCACCAGGGAGGCGTCCAGGAGGCATCCTGACCAGATGCCCGAGCCACCTCAACTGGCTCCTCTCGATGTGAAGGAGCAGCGGCTCTACTATGAGTCCCTCCCGGATGACTGAGCTTCTCACCCTATCTCTAAGGGAGAGCCCAGACACCCTATGGAGAAAACCCATTTAGGCCGCTTGTATCCACAATCTCATTCTTTTGGTCATGACTCTAAGCTCATGACCATAGATGAGGGTGGAACGTAGATCGACCGGTACACCAAGAGCTTCGCTATTTGACTCAGATCTCTCTTCACCACGACGGACCGGTACAGCGGCCGCTTCACTGCAGACGCTGTGCCAATCCGCCTGTCGATCTCCTGGTCCACTGCTTCCCCCATTCGTGTACAAGACTCGAGATACTTAAACTCCTCCATTTGGGGCAGGACCCCTCCCATCCCCCCAACCCGGAGAAGGCACTCTACAAAGGTCAGCAGCACACCATCCCCGCTATAAACAGTGTTGGTGCTGCACTGCTTCCCCCTCCTGAGATGCTGGATGGTGGACCAGAATCGCCTTGAAGCCATGTGGAAGTCTTTCTCCATGGCCTCTCCAAACTGCTCCCACGCTTGAGTTTTTGACTCAGCAACCACCTCAGCCACATGCAGCTTCACCTGCCGGTACCCATCAGCTGCTTCTGGAGTCCCACAGGCCAAAAAGGCCCGATAGGACTCCTTCTTCAGCCTGACAGCATCCCTCACCGAAGGTGTCCACCAATGGGTTCGAGGGTTGCCACCGCAACAGGCACCGACAACCTTGTGGCCACAGCTTCGATAAGCCGCCTCGACAATGGACTCACGGAACATGATCCACTCAGACTCAATGTCCACCACTTCCCCCGGAATGTGTTAAAAGTCCTGCCGGACATGGGAGTTAAAGCTCCGTCTCACAGGGAATTCCGCCAGACGTTCCCAGCAGACCCTCTCATTTGGGCCTGCCAGGTCTGACCGGCATCCTCCCCCACCACTGGAGCCAACTCACCACCAGGTAGTGGGCAGTGGACAGCTCTGCACCTCTCTTCACCCAAGTGTCCAAGACATATGGCCACAGATCCGATGAAACGATGACAAAGTCGATCATCGAACTGCGGCCTAGGGTGTCCTGGTGCCAAGTGCACATATGGACACCCTTATGCCTGAACATGGTGTTCGTTACAATCTGTGATGAGAACAGAAGTCTGACTACACCACTCGAGTTCAGATCGGGTGGGCCATTCCTCCCAACCACACAACTCCAGGTCTCACTGTCATTGCCCACGTGAGCGTTGAAGTCCCAAAGCAAAACCAGGGAGTCTCCAGGAGGCGCACTCTCCAGTACCCCCCTCCAAGGACTCCAAGAAGGATGGGTAATCTGAACTGTCGTTCAGCCCGTGAGCACAAACAACAGTCAGAACCCGTCCCCCCACCCATAGGCGGAGGGAGGCTACCCTCTCGTTCACCGGGGTAAACCCCAATGTACAGGCGCTGAGATGGGGGGCAACAAGTATGCCCACTCCTGCCCGGCACTTCTCACCATGGGCAACTCCAGAGTGTAAGTATGTCCAGCTCCTCTCAAAGAGACTGGTTCCAGAACCAGAGCCATGCATTGAGGCGAGGCCGACTATTTGTAGCCGGAACCTCTCAACCTCACACACTAGCTCTGGCGCCTTCCCCACTACAGAGGTGACATTCCACATCCCAAGAGCCAGCTTCTGCAGCGGAGGATCAGACCGCCAGGGCCCCCTCCCTTGGCCACCACCCATCACACGCTGCACCTGACCCCTTTGGCCCCTCTCACAGGTGGTGGGCCCATGGGAGGGGGGAACCATATCTCCTCTTTGGGCTGAACCCAAAGCGTGGGGCACCGGTGACCCATGTCTGGGCGAGGGAACACCAAATCCAATGTTGCTTCTCATCATAAGGGATCTTCAGGCTGCACTTAACAAGGCAGACAGGCCTAGGACCTGTCTGCCTTGGGTGACCCTACCAGGGGCATAAAGCCCCAGACAGCATAGCTCCTATGATGATTGGGACACTCGAACCCCTCCACCACGATAAGGTAGCAGCCCAAGGAGAGGCTTAGCAAACTTGTGGAGACACTGTGTTCACCTTCCTCATCAGGATTGCCTGCCAGGTGAACGATTCCACCAACGTGGCCGACTCTCAAGGTAAGCTGCTGAAGATCGCTGACGAAAGACATCCTGAGGCTGGACATGTGGCTCCATGCTGAGCTCAAGTGGTGGTTCGACAAGCTGTTGATGACTGAGGAGCAGCCTCCCAGTCTAACGTCGCCAACGTAGCCTGGAGATCCTGTGCTTTCTGCTGATTATGTTGCAGTCTCTGGCTGTCCTGGCCCACTTCAAGCTGCTGCAGTGCTGCATCGCAGCATGCATGACTTGTGGCAACACCAAGATCCTGCGGCGGTACTGGAGATGTGATGTCTGGAGGAGGACAAGATTCCTGGTGACAGCTGGAAGGAGTGGTCCACTAGATAGCTTAGGATACACATGGACATACTTAATGATTGCAGTGGGATGATATTCATCCCAACAGGGGAACTTTTGAGAATAAATTATTCTGTGTTTTCCAACTCTATACATAGTGCAGACAGCACGAAAGACGAAGAATAAAAACTGCTTGAGTGGGCAACACTGCTACTCCACCCACCTGTATCTGGGTGGAGAAGGCCAATCTTAATCCAAACCGTACTGAGGAAAATCTTTTTGGATTTCTGATGTGATCTATTATGAGAAAATTTTACTGTTAATGACCAAAGCCAATGGAAATTCAACAAATGCTGATGATTATTATCATTAGATGTAAAATGAAAGCTCATGCAATGCAAACATTTTGATTTCGAATAATGAACGAGAATTGGGTGAATACGTCTTAACTAGAAACGGCCCATGGCGAACGTCGGCGAGAGAGGCAGCGATGGGAGGGGCTGCGAGGCAGGCTGAGGGTTGAATCACGTAGTGGAGCGAAGAGGTTTAGATGTGACAGGCTGGAGGCGACACCTTCTGGAGGAGCTGAGGAATGTCTTGGAGCAATGGCGCTCGACCAAAGAGATGAGTGAAACAGAGAGGAACTGAACCAATAGGAAGGAGAACAGTTGAAAAGGGCTGAAGGGGTGACATCTTCAGGTTAGGCTGAATTGGCTTGAAACTGAATAAGAGGAAACTAGCGAACCCCGCGGAGGTTGGAGGTTCACATACTGCTGAAGACGGCTGGAGCTGAAGGCCCTTGAGAAGATCCTGTGATGCAAAGGCACAACGAGAGCAATTAGGATCAATGATGGCACTTTGAAAATGTAACTTTAATCGGATTACTGATTACTCCTTGAAAAAATATCTTAGTTAGATTACTGATTACTTGATTTGGAAAGTAACTAAGTTACATTAAAAGTAATTTTTTTAGTTACTTTCAGCAGCTGCTGACAACAACACTCTGCTGCCTGTGAAAATTACATTGAGTTTTGCCAATACTTGTTATTTTACAATGATAACATCAACAATGTATCTTCACTTATAAGGTTGAACAGAAGTGGAGAATGTTTAATGGTTACAACAGTACAAAAAGATTTTAGTAACACAAAAAAATAGTTTCCAGACTATTTAGAGTCTGGAAACTCTAAATTACAGGTTCTGCGTTACTGTTTGGTGTCAGAGCAGCGCAGCGCACAGCGCTCCTCCTGCAGGTCCACAACTCAGATGTCCCGCTGCACAGATTTGTGACACTTATCTTAATATTAATAATTATAATGGCGTTTAGTCGCACAACTTTACAGGCACGTTCAATCGTGGCTGTTTTCACGTTTATTGCGCTGTTCATATTAGTCTTGATGTTTGCAGTTTCTGGAGAACGCGAAGCTCTGCGTCATTCACAGCAAGTATATTAACATTTTATATTATATTAACATTAACAAAGACACAGCGGCACGGATCATCCAGGAAATGATGGACTAAAACTAACTGGATGTCAGACAAATTCTAGGGTTTATGTCTGCTTATTTCCAATCCCGTAAAGAGCAGTCCTCGACTCATTAAATTTGCAAGCGATTTTAGAAAGAAAAAACAAGCCCAAAACCGCTTATAATAATTGGAATTGGTCACCGAAACTCAAAATAGTTAATTTTCCGCAACAAAATGCTCATCTCCATCCATTGTTTCTGTCGCTGCTGACACTTTTGCATAAAAACTGCGGTTACTCCCCAAGACGCGTAGAGGAAACAAAATTACAAAAGATAATAGTAATGCAAAGTGGTTTCGATAAGTTACTGTACTTGAAATAGAAACGCGTTAGATTACTCATTACTGAAAAAAGTGGTTGATTAGGGTCACACAAGCCTGGATATGAGTGAGATTCACCTGATAAGAGCAGAGATCCGAAACAAAAGCGCAACGGGAACTTTTTCAAGCGTGGATAGAAAGAAGATCAAGTCCGGCATATCCACGAAAGAGTGAGGGCACCCGAAATCGTGAGGTCATATTGAGATTGAGCAGCAGCTTGCTTGAAGCTTGAAAATACTTTTTTTAAAGGAGAGGGGAGGACAAAATCTGTGACACATCTTTTCTCAGTGTTTACGTGAAACTTGACAATTTTCTATATTTTTATGAAAGCAAACTGAAATTAAAGGCTCTTATGTCTCACTAAAAATAGCTGACTCTTCTTGCCCTTCACCCACACCTCTTCTGGATGTGATTATGTGTAATTAATTTGTTTTAAACTGTAACTGGATCCTTATTGGCATACATGAAAACAAACTTTGGAGGCTCATGGTACATTAAAACCAAGGAAAACAAATAGCAAAATATTTAGCAGTGTTTGGCAACACAGCCATGCAGTGTTGTCTCCATCTAGTGGCTGGTAAATCAAGTCAAGTTTCAGCAACAATGCAGTTCAAAGTGCTTTGCACTATAAAAAAAACCCATAATACAGCAACGAATTAGAAACCAGCAATAAGCATTACACTTCGTCAAGTGTTATCATCAAACCCATCAAGCAAGTAGACATAAAGTATGTTGATCAATGTTCCAGTTACTACTGAACAAGGGCAATTCTAACCTGGTGGATTTTTAGGATTGATTTAAAGGAACTCAGTGTTTCAGCAGTTTTGCAGTTTTCTGGAAGTGTAAAGACGCTGTTGCAACAATCAATGTGACTAAAAATAAATACATGGATGAGTTCCTCTAATGCTGGAACATTACTCCTCTGATCTTGGAAATGTTCTTCAGGTGATAAAAGGCCAACTTTAGAGCTGTCTTTATGTGGCTCTGAAAGTTCAGGTCAGCATTCATAACTACACCTAGTAGCCCAGCTGGGAGCTGTGTAGACTTTGCTTAATGCCAGATTGATTTTCTTGGTACTTATAATGCATCACATATGTAACATGTTGGTTTTGTTTTGCAGAGGCGGGGTCTACCAACAATGAGGAGCGGGTTTTCCGACAGCGAATGCGACCCAGGAAGCGGCAAGGGGCTGTTCGGCGGAGGGTTCACCAGGTCAACGGGCACAAGTTCATGGCCACCTACCTGAGGCAGCCCACCTACTGCTCTCACTGCAGGGACTTCATCTGGTCAGAATCTTACTTCAAAACATTGAATTAACACATTGGAACAGTGGAGTCTTCATTGAGTTGATAAATACAACTTAATTCAAGTGTTATTTTCTACCACCTGCATGCCTTTTGAAAACAAAACTGCATGGTCATTAAATCAGATGGGAAGGGTGACGGTGGTGCAGGCAGGTGAAAGGAAGCATAGTGCTTTGCACATGCTGTGTTGGAGACCAACTGTGGCCTTTACAACAACCAGATCCTCCCTGGTTTTCTGCTTCACCCAGCTCCTCACAGTAACCTGTGCCTGCCTTTTGTTTTTGTACATGAGCATAGGGCGATGCTGTGAAGTGGAAGGGTCACAAACAAAGCCAGCTGTGTTTGTTTCCATCCTGAAGGACTGCGTTCCACATTCACATGGAACTATGTAGCATTCTGAGAGTGTTTGATGTGTAACCAGTCAGGAGGGAGAACTTTGCTTGAGTCTCTCAGTGTTTAGACCTACTGAGGTGAATCGACATGAAAACACTCCAACATGCCAAAAGTTCCAAGGTTTACTTTCACTTTTGTGCAAGTTGAACGCCTTTTTCTCGAGTAACTGAAACTAAAAAATGCTTGGGTAACACCTTATTTGAAGGGGTGTGCATAACACTGACATGGCACCTGCCATGAACATAATACCCATATTTTCTGGCACAAAGAATGTTTTTGGAAAGCTTGTTCTGTTTTTTTGTGGTTTTTTTGCTATGTTGACAATGTGTCCAGAAATGTGTTTAAGAATCCATTAGAACTAGTTTCTCATCAAGAAAATAATCAGTTCTTTCTTTAAAACAATAGACGACATATTATTCATTCATAACTGTGCTTTTCTCTTCCAGAGCTGTAGCTTCAATGCCTCTATTTGATTTGGAGAAAGTCTAAGATAAAATCTCTTATCTGGTAGGAAAAAAACAATAAAAAGTCAATTGTGCTTTTTTAGGTTTCATACTTTTTGGATTAGTAGGTATTATGTCAGTAAATATTGCTGTGTTTGGTCACCCATCCAATTTCTGTACACCCTTGTCCCTAGTGGGGTCGGGTGGAGTGCTGGTGCCTATCTCCAGCGAACGTTTCGGGCGAGAGGCGGGGTGCACCCTGGACAGGTGGCCAGTCTGTCGCAGGGCAACACAGAGACAGACAGGACAAACAATCATGCAACTCACACCTAAGGAGAATTTAGAGAGACCAATTAACCTGACAGTCATGTTTTTGGACTGTGGGAGAAAGCCAGAGTACCCATAGAGAATCCACGCATGCACACACACTCCAAACTCCATGCAGAAAGACCCCAGCCCGGGAATCGAACCCAGGACCTTCTTGCTGCAAGGCAACAGTTCTACCAACTGCACTTTGTCATTTAAGCTTAATTTATTAACTGTAATTGGCTTATGCCTACCATTTGTTTTTGTCAGCAGCCATTTTCAGCATGTCTTGATGATATGTTCATCACTCTTTGTGAGCTTTCTTTTTCTAACGTGTCTGTCTTTCTGCAGGGGCGTTTTAGGGAAGCAAGGTTACCAGTGTCAAGGTAATGTCTTTTTCCCTTAGAATGACTTTAAAGCTACCACCAGTGACATGCTGAAAGGTCAATTTGTAACTTACTTCCTTCATAAATAAAGTGAACATCATTTGTGTCTTAACAAGAAATTAACTAACACTATTATGTAACAGTTCACTTTTCACTTTTTATACTTTATGTAAAGAACCAGACTTTTTAATTTTTAAGAAGGTTTTAAAAGTTTTTAGGCTTTTGAGGTGCTTTTTAGTTTTTCTTTGGACTTTGACTTTTGTACTTCATCAGCTTGTAATGTATGGTACTTATGTAATGAGACAATTACTTATAATAAATTCCTCCAGATTAGAGAAACTTAGAAGCTAAACACTTGGTTCTGGTTCTGTGTGTTGCTGCTAGTTTGTACCTGTGTGGTCCATAAGCGCTGCCATGAGCTCATCATTACCAAGTGTGCAGGAATGAAGAAGCAGGACGACACAGTTGGAGAAGTAAGACGTGATGTTTCCTACAAATACTTCATGGAATAAAAAAAGCTCTGTTCCTATGTCATACTTAGCGACCGTTTCTGTATTTTCATTTGATGTCAGTTTATTGTAGAAGCATGGAAAGCCTTCCTCAAAGTGAAGGTTTCTAGATATTTCCAGACGTATTTAATTAATTAATTAATTAAGCGTGCTGGTTTTCTCGCAGCCAGTCGGGTCTCAGAGGTTCAGTGTCAACGTCCCGCACAAGTTCAGCATCCACAACTTTAAAGTTCTGACCTTCTGCGATCACTGCGGCTCCCTGCTGTGGGGCCTGCTGCGGCAGGGACTCCAGTGTAAAGGTAAACATGGAGCTCACCACAGCACTTCTTCCCGCCTTATCAGGTGTGTGAGCTTTCCTCTGTCTGTGCTGCAGTATGTAAAGTGAACGTACACAGGCGATGCGAGAGCAACGTCGCTCCGACATGTGGAGTGGACGCCAGAAGAATTGCGACCGTCCTCTCAGATCTTGGATTGACACCAGATAAAATCTCCAACAGCGCCCAGAGGCGGAAAAAGGTTGAGACTACTTAGTGTCTGTACTTTAAGAAACTAAATGTGTGTGTTTTCATTTACTGGATTTGATAATCAAAAAATGAAAACATTTACATGTGTGTTAAACATGTGAGTTTAACACTCATATGTTAAACACATGTCAGTGTTTAACACATGTAAACACTCAATAAAGCACAGTGTGTGGGTGTATGTGTATGTGTTTAAGCAGCTTCCTCAGGCTCAGGATCCTCAGCAGCTGCCATCAGAGCTACATCAGACAGAGGAGGACCACTCGAGGTCCGCTCCCACCTCTCCATGTGACCAAGGTAGGGAAAATCATCTCACAGCGACCGTATACACTGAAGTATCGAAATAAGCACGTCATAGCTCATCTGCATGGTGACTCTGCAGTTCAAACAAATCACTAAACACAACTACAAAAACACAACATTAACTAAACAAAGCCACAAATTAAAAAAAGCAAAACAGTAACAAAATGGAAGAGGTCAATCTCAGTGGGTAACCTGACACATGGTTGATTAGACAACACCACTTTTGATTTTAGACGAAGAAATTATTCTGGCATTCTTTCCTTAGATAGGCAGAAGGGTAGTCACAGTGCCATCTATTGTCCAAACTGTGAAAAAGACCGAAGCTGACCTTTGTAGTATGTCCCATTTCAGTATATTCTTGGATAGCGGTTGCTATGTTTGGATCATCGATAGCATTCATGTTTTCAGCAAACGCCAGATTGACTTCCGGTTTTAACGCCAAAAGTGGAATCGTCCAGTCAACAATGTTTTGGGTTTCCGACTGGGACTGGACTGTTCTGCTTTGGTAAAATTCTTGTTTTTTCTTAATTTGCAGTTCTGCTTACTTAGTGTTGTTGTGTTTTTCAATCTGCAGTTGTGTTTAGTGATTTGTTGATATGGTTTCCACTTCTGGGCAACCATACCTCTTTTCATTTGGCTCTGCGCAGACGTGAAGGAGCTGGAGAACATCAGGAAAGCTCTGTCCTTTGACCACCGCGTAGAGGAGCACAAAGCACACCCTCTGTTCTCGCCATCATCAGTAATGACGGTGGGAGAAAGAGAGGCAGAGGGCGTCGATGGAAACGGAGTAAAGGAAGAGAGAAGCCAGGAGAATGGCGAGGTCAAAGGTCACAGCGCTCCTGAGATAAAAAGGATGAACCTGCACGACTTCCTGTTCATAAAGGTGCTGGGGAAAGGAAGCTTTGGAAAGGTTGGTGAAAAAGATTGAGAAGAGTGGATAGGTTTGGAGCGGGCGTTCTCCTCTTACTGTGAGTGTGGTGCAACCAGGTGATGCTGGCCGAGCTGAAGGGCACCGACGAGGTGTTCGCCGTCAAAGTGCTGAAGAAGGACGTGATCCTGCAGGATGACGACGTGGACTGCACCATGACAGAGAAGAGGATCCTGGCGCTAGCCAGGAAGCACCCGTATCTGACCCAGCTGTTCTGCTGCTTCCAGACTAAAGTAAGGGGTACTCACATGCAGGGACAGCATCATGCCACCGGAGGGCAATGTCAGACCATGTTAAATCTGGAGATATTTGTGGACATCTCTCTCAAGTAGGAGAAAGTCTGTCAAAGTTTATTTATATATCACAATTACAAAAGCCTCAGTTGACCAAAGTGCTTCACAACAAACAACATCACAGGTAGATAAATTACAAAATATAAATACAATTAAGTTTAGTAAAAATAATGAGACAAATATATAATTGGTATCAGACAATTACATGGATTAACTTACAGAGGAGTTTTTAATAGAAAAATAAAGGTGGACCGTTGATATTAATATATAAAAATAAATTAATCTCTTAGACAGATAAATAATTATCAAAGAACAAATAAACAAAGGGTTTATTCCCATGATGAATCTGCAGCAACTAAGTTGTTGTGAACAGAGATGATCTAATCCAATCTTTTTTGATATTTAAACATCTACTAATAACATTTTTTCTTTTTTTTCCAACGATTGTGTTGTAAAAGCTAAAATATATAAACCACACAGGTAATGTAAGCTGTGTTGTTGCACTGTCCATACTCAGAGTTGTGCTCATAAGTTTACATACTCTGGCAGAGTTTTTGAGTTGCAGGCCATTGAATCGTCATCCAAACCTCTGAAGCCATTTTGTTTTGTGTTTGCTCTATGTAAACAGCAGCCATAGATAACCAGATTAAATACATCCAGCCTATCTATCTCCAGCTGCCTTTGAGCGAGAGGCAATAACACTTAACCAAACAACCACAACCAAAGTTGTGGTGTACATGTAGCTCGCCAGTACACCACAGGGATACTTGTTATGAGTGTGTATTAAAAGTCAGTGAGTTTATGGGGCCAAATTGAATGAACTGAATATAATGTATGCATTCACACTGGCCATGTTTAACCCATTTTAATCCAAATATAAATTGCTTACCTAGAAAGTCCGGTTTGTTTGGGGAGGTGTGACCAAAACGTGAACTTTGGACACCTAAAAACCTCAGTTCAACTGAGGTGACCTCTGCTCAGTTTGAAGTAGGGCCAGGTAATTACTGTATCGTTTATAATTTATCATAGTAAATTTCTCATTATGATAAGGATTTTGATTTATTGTTATCACGATAAAGTCCAATTGATGTTTAAAACCCCCCCAAACTGTCCTTATTGTTGGGATTGATAAGATCGACAACAATAGATGACCCATTATTCATTTATAACTGTGCTTTTCTCTTCCAGAGATGTAGCTTCAATGCCTCTTTTTGATTTGGAGAAAGTCTAGGATAAAATCTCTTATCTGGTAGAAAAAAAACAATAAAAAGTCAATTGTGCTTTTTTGAGGTTTCATATTTTTGGGATTAGTAGGTATTCTGGCAGTAAATATTGCTGTGTTTGGTCATCCATCCATTTTCTGTACACCTTTGTCCTAGTGGGGTCGGGTGGAGTGCTGGTGCACATCAGATAGTCTAACTATTTTTTTCCAGTGTTTGTTTAATAAAAGCATCAATAAATATCAACACATTTCAGAATACAGTTACCATCTGTAGCTCAGTGATAAATCACACTTCTTCATGTGACTGGTGTCCTAAAGAAACAGACTACAAATGGGAATGCTATTGAAGAGCAGTGTTTGTAGTACAATAATAGCTGAGACACACAGTCACAAAGTTACCTAAAAAAATGTAATATTTAACGTCACTTTTATTATTATCACAATAGTACCACAAAATATCGCCCACCTCTAGGTTGAATGCGTTAACGGCAAGCGGACCGGAGACCGCTTCGAAACCATTAAGTGGACTGTATCGCAGGGCATTCTGGGTAACTGCTCAGAGCAAGAAAAAAACACAAAAATTGTAAATTGGGCGGAATTCATGGTTGACACATTAATGATCGAAATGTTGATCACTAAATGTGCACTGTGTCAGTGATCATTGTAATTAAACGCTTTTTATTCCTAAATAATTTAGAAAAACTCATAATTTTTAGCAGGGGAGCCATTAGCACAGTGATAGTCATTTAAATCTGCCTCTCAGCTTTCATCATTTCCACTTTCAGCCGATTTTCCATCTATACACTAAATGTCCTAAAACTGACAGACACACAAAGCCGCCCTTGTTCCCATCAGAAAACATGTAGCAGGTTTGTACATTTATGTAAGAGCTTGCTGTTACTGTACCGTGTTAGTGTTAGTCCTTTCACTGCAACTTGAGCCTGACGGTGCAACACTGTTGTTTTGTTTTGTTTTTTTCTTTTGAGGCCTGAACAGGTGGTGACCTTTATCAGCAGACTTCTACTAAAATAGAACAGGCAGTGGAAAAGGAAAGCACGTAAAACAGCTTTTATTTTTAAGGTATAAGATGATGTATTTCCTGAACTCCTGATAAAATGTGTGGCTGGCTTTTCTCAAAGTACTTTTAGGTAGTCGGTCTCAGTGATGTCAGTAACGCGTTACAAAGTAACGCGTTACTGACGTCGGACCACTTTTTTCAGTAGCGAGTAATCTAATGCATTGCTATTTCAAATCCAGTAGTCAGACTACAGTTACTTATCGAAATCACTTTGCGTTACTATTTTTTTTTGTTATTTAATCGTACTTCCTCTACGCGTCTTGTCAAGTGACCGACGTCTCTATGCTACATAAATGTAAACAATGGAGGGAGATGCGCATTTTGTTGGTAGAAAATCTGGAACTATTTTGAGTTTCTGTTGCCAAGTCCAATTATTATAATTTGGGATTTTTTTTTGTTTTTTAAGTCGCTTGCAAATTTAATGAGTGGCGGGTTGCGCCTTTTTGGGCTCGTTTTTGAATGTGAAGTTGCTCATTTGGGCTTGGAAATAAACAGAGACTCATAATAAATCAAAAATAGGTCCGTCATTAAGGTAGTCTTAGTCAGGCTCTCCCTGTCCATCATTTCCCGGATGATCCATCCCGCTGTGTCTTTGTTAATGCCAAGTTAATATATTACCTCTGAATGACGTCGAGCTTAGCATTGCGCTCCAGAAAACTGCAAACATCGAGACTAATTTGAACAGCGCAATAAATGTGAAAACAGCCACGAATAAATGTGTCCATAGTTGCCAATAATTATAATGTCAACTTAACGCCATTATAATTATTAATATTAAGATAAGTGTCACAAATCTGTGCAGCCATCTGAGTTGTGGAGCTGCAGGAGGAGCTCTGTGCGCTGCGCTTTGACACCAAACGCAGGGCCGTAACGCAGAACCTGGAGGCTGGGGGGATATATGGGAGCTTTAAAATCCTTCTTAGAGTTTTCCAGACAACAGTGGAAAACAAATTAATCACGTTTTTTATTTGTACTGTTGTAACTATTAAACAATCTCCTCTTCAGTTCAACCTTATAAGTGGAGACACATTGTTGATACCATTATAAAATAGCTTATAATTAAGTATTGGCAAAGCTCAATGTAATTTTCACAGGAGGCAGAGCGTTGTTGTTAGCAGCTGCTGAAAGTAACTAAAAAAGTTACTTTTAATGTAACTTAGTTACTTTCCAAATCAAGTAGTCAGTAATCTAACTAAGTTACTTTTTCAAGGAGCAATCAGTAATCCGATTAAAGTTACTTTTTCAAAGTAACTATGCCATCACTGGTCAGTCTTCAGAAATTTTTCAGTACTTCAGTGATATCAGCTCAGTTTTAGTGTTCTTTGTGTTTGGTGCTTTCCTTTGACTTAGAATCTTAGTCATCATGTTTTTGGTGACAACACGATATTTACTTAACATATTTGTACTGAAGTCCAGCGGACAATAAAAGACACTAGCAGATATAAATTCACCTTAACTAGAATTTCGACTCGCCCCTTGTCTGTAACTGGGTCATAGATGGTGGGGGTAGTCCAAGTTTAGACACAATCTCATTGTCAGTCATTTGTAGAATAGCCCCAGCAAGTTAATGCCTCATCTGAACTGATAACATTGACCAATGGAATGATGATGATGATGATGATGATGATGATGATAATTGATGATGATGATGATGATGATGATGATGATGTTATTCCTACATCAACGACCGGCTCCAGAAGTCCTGGACTCCAGTTCCTTTTCTTCTTCATGTTCATTGAGGCTAATTTTAGGTCACTTTTCTCTATATGGAGTCATTTTTAGCAGCAATACGCAATAACTTCAGCTTCCATTAATAGTGTGTTTGGAAAATCAGATTTTCAATTCTCAGATTTTTTTTTTTCTACATGGAGCATAAAACACAAAATAAATTAGCCACAACACTGGTTTTGTTTTCATTGTGAAGTAGAACAAAATGTTTAACCTGACAGTAGTTTGTATTTACTGGAACAAAACAATGCCAGGAAATGTCGTATGGCATTATTAAAAATACTGAACTAAAGTGTTTCCATAAGAATAGAATGAAACACACATTGCCATTGATCACACACATATGGAGTATCACATGGATCACAATTCAGTAAAAATAGCTTCAATAATGACATGAACAGCTCTGGAAAAATTAAAGACCACTTAAAGTGATTACTCTTTGTAGATACATGTTTGAATAAAATGAACATTGTTCTTTTACTCTATGAACTACTGACAACATATCTGTTGTCAAGCGAAATGTCAAGCGAAAATATTGTATTTATTTGCAGAAAACAAGAAATGGTCAAAGTAATGAAAAAGATGCAGTGCTTTCAGACCTCAAATAATACAAAGAAAACAAGTTCATATACATTTAGAAACAACAATACTAGCATTTTAACTCAGGAAGAGTTCAGAAATCAATATTTGGTGGAATAACCATGAGGGTTCAGTTCAGTGTTCTCTTCATTTTTTCCAGATCTGTATGTTAAGATACATAGTTATTCAAATGTAATGTTCACTTGTTCAAGTTTAAATTTATTACTTATTAAAAGCATATACATTTTTAAGTGACATTATGTGTTTCAGTGCACCATTAAATAACTCAAACTGTCACTGTGACACATTGCTTCACAGTGAAGCAAATGTCAGCCATTTGTGTCTTCACTCCAACTAAAGGAAATATATCTAGGTCCACAAAAGCTACATGAAACACTTGTAAAATAAAAGCAGCTTCTACTAGTCCACCTGAAAAGCTGCTGATTTGTTGATTTACTCCACATAATTGAAGAGTCAGTTGTGGCCATCTTCCACATACATTTTCTTTTCTTTTTATCTTACCAACTTTTGTTTCTCCATCTGAAGGGAATTTCCGCACAAAGACAAAAAAAAAAAAGAAAGCTGTTTTCCGGGGTTCGGCTAGACTCAGACAGGAGTTATTCTGCTAACATTGTTTATTTTCTCTGGATGTTCTAGGAAGTCTCATATCGGCGCCTCCTTTTCACTTTGTTTATTCCTGTTATTATGCCATGCAGCAAACACAAACACATGCAGGGTGGACAGATTAGAAGCAGAGAGGGGACATTGTTCTCAAATTCTGCTGCACATTCTTTCTCTCTTTCCATTTCTTCTGCATTTCTTCTTTTCTTCTCATTCCTGACAACCTGACTCCCACTCAAATGAGTGCACACACACACACACACACACACACACACACACACACACACACACAACGGTCTGTCAGGGGTGATTGCCTGTGTGTTGTCGAATGAAACAAAGGAACCGTGGCACTTATATAACCGCTTTGATCGTTATCAGTAACCTGATGCGTATTCCATATGTTGCATAAAGCCTTTCTCATCACCTGGCTCTCCGCGCTCACTTCCCCTTGCCCTCCCGTGCTGTGTACATCTACTGCATATCTACTGCACATCTACGGCCGCCACGTCGCACTGCTCCTCTATTGGCTCTTTGCACGTACGGCGCTGACGTCATATTTGCATGAGTGAAATGCGGCTTTCTTGCTTCCGCTTTGAATTACCATGACAGCTATAAAATATAAAGTCGTATTTCAGAAGCAAATAATGCAATACCATGAACATTGTTGTCTTCCGAATATAATGGGCTTTTAGGTTTTCATGGATTTCCAAATGATCCTGAATTAAGAAGATGGTGGCTTGTAAATATTCATTACAACAAGTTAAAGCTAACCCCACACAGCAAGTTTGCAGCCTTCACTTCACTCTGGATCAGGTTCTTCAGCCTAAAAAAATTACCGCGGGGGAGACGGATGGTAAATAAAGGAGCCATCCCTGTGTTATTTCCATGGAATCACTTCTGCATTCAGCCTGAAAGAGCGAGTGTATAGGAACGAGTGAGCAGACCAGAGCCAGATTGCCAAGCAACTGATCTGCCTGTACACACTGCTGTAAATACCATTTTATTTGAGCTGTTCATAAGAAGCATGCAAAAGTAATTAAACTAAATAACACGGAGACGTTAAGGAGCAAAGCCATATTTTTCTAAAAGCAACAACTTTGAACCTCAACAGCACATATCACATTTTTATGAAAAAAATGTCCTAGACCAGTGGTCCCCAACCCCCGGGCCGTTGACCGGTACCGGTTCGTGGACCAATTGGTACCAGTTAATTGTGTTGAGTCTGGAGGATCTTTTATTTTGAAAATCCTTTAACCGGATTCTGTCAGTTACGTCTTGTGCGCCAACATTGAGCCCACAAGCAATGTTGTGGGCTGAGTTAGAAACAGCAGCAACAGCATCGGTGTCGGTCGTCTCGACCCGCACCCCCTCCCCACCCCCGGTCCACAGCAAATATGCAAAGTCTCGACCGGTCCATGGTACTAAAAAGGTTGGGGACCACTGTCCTAGACTATTGCCTACTAGCATATGCTAAAGGTAATGCATGTCACCTAGTGTAAAGAAAGTAACCTTCATTTCTGAATGGATACGAGGCGTACATCTTAAAACCTGATGGGGCTTTTGTTGGGGCTTTAGATCAATGTATATCATCAATTGTTACCTTGGGCTAGCCCTGCAAGCCCAAGGTAACAAAATGCCATCTTGTTAATGAGTGTAAACTGCCATTTTCAATAGACCGGAAGAGACCGAGTCGCTTATCCCCAAACGCGGAAGCTGACGTGCTGGGCAGGTCAACCTCCAGGAAGATCTGCCCAGCCGCCACCGGGCCATTCCACGCTGACAAGCATTGCTCAAATTTCTACAAGATTTCTATTCTCCATTATGCTTTTTAAAGCTGTTATATAACATAAAATATCATATATTCATATTCTGCTCTTAGCAACCTTGAAAGAATCACTGAATATTGACAAAACGGAACAATTCTTATTTCTGACCGCTGCAAGATGGGTTTCTTTTATAGCTGTGTCATAGTCATAAGAGAGGGGATCACACTAACCATGCGTGCACTCCTACAGGTTTTTTTTTTTTTGTGGTTTTATAAACTGACGGTGATGGAGAGAAAAATATGTGATTTCTAGCAGCTTTTACCATTGTTTTTTGCATTACGGATAATACATAAAAGCCATAAAAATAAACAGTGCATCACTTTTATGCTACAGCCTTATTCCAAAAATTAATAAATAAATGAATGAAAACATGGAACATTTTTATTTTCCCTCCAAACTTTGTGTTGGAGGGAAAATTTGTTGTAATGTAATCAGATTTGTGAAAGACACAAACAAAAAACATAATTTTGTCACCTGCTGCTCGTATTTATGTTGACATAGTCATAAGGACCCTTAGCTAAAGTTTTTGGGTACCATGGATAAAAATATTGCCAAAAATAACAACTAACCTGTGCAGGGTTTCCCCCAGAAAACTTGCTAAGCCCGGTGGTTGGGACACATAGGCGCTCCACCGTGTTTTTGTAGTAAAAGATGTTAAGTGGACAGGAAATGTAAAAATATTACTGTGTAATTATATGTTTAATTCTCAACTTGACACTTTATATGGGAAAACATTGCCACTGAAACGGTATTTAAACCCACAACGAGTCTTAAAAACAACAAATCAAAAAATATAATTAAAATGAATATCAATTATTTGCCCTTCTATTTAATCCAAATTAAGTCCCCTCATAAGGCCCCCCAGGGCTTCAGGAGCCCATAAATGCTAATATTTTAACACAGACCACAGATACATAAATGTAACATTTGCTTATCAATGCTGCTAAATTTGATTTAATAGTTTCAGCATACATAGATTAAAATATTTTCAATTGTTTAACATTTAAATGTAAGATTTTAAGGAGCTGGTAAGTTTACTCTGTAAATGTTCAAAGAACAATATTCATAGATTGTTTTGTTACCATAGCTATAATCTGATTCTGTGAGTTTATCTTTGAGTTTCAGCTCTGTTTGTTCATAAATGCAAATTAGTAAACTTACATAACACAGAAGCTGTTAGAGGTGCTGATGTTTTTGGTAGTAGGTAGATAGATAGATAGATAGATAGATAGATAGATAGATAGATAGATAGATAGATAGATAGATAGATAGATAGATAGATAGATAGATAGATAGATAGATAGATAGATAGATAGATAGATAGATAGATAGATAGATAGATAGATAGATAGCATTTATTGTCATTGAACAGAATTCAACGAAATTTCCATTGCAGCTCCCGTGCAAAAGGTCAAATATATACAGTATAAATAAGCAAACACACAATAATAATAATAACAATATATACAACTAAATTAACTAAAGGCACTCAACCATCCAAAGAAGTAGCAGCAGGTCCAATTATGGCAAAGTACAGATAATGTGACAGTGCAAAGTGCAGAACAGTGTGACTGTGTAGGGGTGGGGGATATATATGTATGACTGCGAGGTTATGATATGTGTGGGAGGGGGGGGCGGCAGGGAGTAATGGCTCTGACGGCTGTGGGGAAGAAACTGTTTCTCAGTCTGTTTGCTGTAGTCCGTATATTCCTGTACCGCTTGCCTGATGGCAGCGGCACAAACAGTCTGTGGCCCGGGTGGCTGGGATCCATGGCTATGGATCCAGCTCTCTTCTTGACCCGGTCTGTGTAAATGGAGTCCAGGTCTGGGAGGGGGCATCCCACAATGCCTTGTGCTGTTCTCACCACCCGTGTCAGTTGTTTCCTCTCCAGTGCTGTGCAGCTGCCATACCACACAGTCATGTTGAGGCAGAGGATGCTCTCGATCATCGCCCTGTAAAAGTTCACGAGCAGCCGTGAGGAAAGTCCAGCCCGTCTGAGTTTCCTGAGGAAGAAGAGCCTTTGTTGTGCTTTCTTCACCAGGTGGGAGGTGTTTGTGTTCCAGGAGAGGTCAGACGTGATGTGGAGGCCCAGGAACTTGATGTTGTCCACACGTTCCACCACTTCTCCATCTATGAGAAGGGGAGTGTGATCCGTCTTCCTGGACCTTCTGTAATCCACAATGACCTCCTTGGTCTTCCCTGTGTTCAGCACCAAGTTGTTGGCTGAACACCACTGAGTGAGCTGCAGAATCTCCTCTCTGTAGTGGGTCTCGTTGTTTTCTGAAATGAGACCCACTACTGTTGTGTCGTCCGCGTACTTCACGACTGTGTTGGTGGGGTGGATGGCCACGCAGTCATGTGTAAACAGGGTGAAGAGAGCTGGGCTGAGCACACAGCCCTGCGGCATGCCTGTGTTGAGGACCAGTGGGGACGATGTTGAGCCACTTATTCTCACCACCTGAGGCCTGTTGGTGAGGAAGTCTCTGATCCAGTGGCACAGTGAAGCGGGCAGCCCCACCTCGAGTAGCTTCAGCACCAGCTTGTCTGGGATGACGGTGTTAAATGCTGAGCTGAAGTCTACAAATAGCATCCTAACATAGGTGCTGGGATGCTGCAGATGGGTCAGGGCTGTGTGCAGAGTGATGGAGACAGCATCCTCTGTTGACCGGTTCGCTCTGTAGGCGAACTGAAGGCTGTCCAGGTTTGCGGGGATGAAGTCTCTGATGTACCTAAGAAGAATCCTCTCAAAGCACTTCATGATCACCGGGGTCAGAGCGACGGGCCGGTAATCGTTCAGGCTGGTGATGGACCTCTTCTTCGGTACAGGGATGATGGTGGAAGACTTGAGACACTCAGGAACCATGGCGAGCTGCAGGGACAGATTGAAAATGTCCAGAAACACTCCTGCCAGCTGGTCGGCGCAGGTTTTCAGCGTCTGGCATGACACCTTGTCCGGTCCTGGAGCTTTGTGGGTGTTGATCCTCCTCAAGGTGGCCATCACCTGATGCTTCTGTAGGACGAGGGGCTGGTGCTACTCTTCCAGTTGGGGTAGACGTACGGCTTCTCTGCTGCCCGCCGTGTCAAAGCGGGCAAAGAAACTGTTTAAGGTGTCAGGCAGGGTGGGGTCGCGGCTGGTCAGCTGAGTGCTGTGTTTGTAGTCCGTCATGGTTCTTATGCCTCTCCACATGCTTCGGGGGTTGTTGTTGATGAAATGTTCCTCAATCTGCTGTTTGTACTGGAGCTTGGCCTGCTTAATACCTTTTTTCAGTTCCGACCGGGCCCTGCTATAAGCCAACCTGTCTCCAGACCTGTAGGCAGCATCCCGGGCTTTCAGCCATGGTTTCTGGTTTGGAAACACTTTTATGGTCTTAACAGGGAGGACAGCGTCGGTGCAGAACTGAACATAGGACAGAACGGACGATGAGTATTCCTCCAAGTCTGCGCCGTCCCTGAACACACTCCAGTCTGTATGCTCAAAGCAGTCCTGAAGAGCAGAGGAGGCCTCCTCAGTCCAGACCTGAACTATTCTGGTGGTCGGCTTAGTTCTGCAGGCCAGAGGCTTGTAGACAGGAATCAGCTCCACTGAGATGTGGTCAGACATGCCCAGATGTGGAGCTGCTACAGCCTTGTAGGCTCCGGGGATATTGCAGTAGACCTGATCCAAAATGTTATTGTCTCTGGTGGGAAAGTTTATGGATTTGTGGAATTTGGGAAACACAGCCTTCAGTTCCACGTGATTGAAGTCCCCCGCCACAATCACGGCCGCCTCCGGGTTGGAGTTCATCTGCACGCTGATCAGGCAGTACAGCTCCTCTAATGCTAACTTAGCATTAGCCCTCGGTGGTATGTAGACGGCCACGATCACAATGGACGAGAGTTCTCTCACCAACTTGAAGGGTCTGCATTTCACCGCCAGATATTCCAAGTCAGGAGAGCAGAATGTGCCGACAGAGTGTGTGGCTGTACACCAGGCATTGTGTACATACAATGCCAAACCTCCGCCTCTGCCCTTACCCGAAGCTGCAGTCCGATCCGCCCGGAACAGAGCGCGCCCCGTTATCTCCACCGCTGCGTCCGGGATGTTATCCTCCAGCCAGGTCTCTGTGACAACAGTCACACAGCTGTCCATCCGGCGAGAAGTAATCCGGAGTCGCATCTCGTCGATTTTGTTGACGAGGGACCTGGCATTGGCGAGGAAGAGGCTGGGGAGGGCCGGTTTATGAGGGCTAGCTTGTAGCCGAGCACGCACGCCGGCTCTCTTACCCCTCTTTTGTTTACGCTGCCTCCTCCGTCGCCTTGGCAGCATGGGGGGAATGATCATAGTCCCAGGCGTTCGTAGCAGCTCTGGAGGAATAAAGTCCAGCTTGGTGGGTGTGTGAAGTCCAAACTGTGTTCCTATGTCCCACAGTTCTAATCTGCTGTAAGTTGTAACGGCTTCCAGTAGTTTGTTGAGCGAAGACATCAATAAAAACAAGCTAAAAAAACGAAAACACGGGAGCTACGAGCCGCAGCGTCTACACGCGCCGCCATCTTGTCAATCAGTAAGAGGGGCCCCTAAGACAAATTCTGCTCCAGGCCTCATACAGCCTTGGACCGGCCCTGCATGAGAGTTAAATCCGCTGCACTGTGCGCAGAGACGCGCAACTAACAGAGATTTAATTATTGCTGCTGATGTGGCTTTAGTAGCACTTTCATTTCGTGTCTGTTGAGTTTTAAATAAGTTCACAGTAACTGTTTTGTTTGCTTGAGTTTATGGGACGAGTTTTTCTGATCTCTGCGTGGCCGCGCACATGAACTCTGGACAATGGACATGGCTACGTGGACAATGCATTTGATATGATTTTTTGCATCATCTGACTTGAAAAATAATACTAAAAAGAATAATATAACAATATAAAACCAGTGTGGTGCGTGACTACAAGGACAGCATAGTCACCTGGCTGAACCTGCCAACCACGAACACATACATAAAATGCTTATAAGCATCTCAACAAGCTACGGAGCATGTTGAAATGTAAACAACGCACATAATTCTTTGTTCACAAAGATAAATCATTCTCATCGATCCTCAGCGCGCACGTCTGAAAGCGCCACTACAAGTTATTCCTGCGGTTCACTTTGAGTTGCACAACCAGAACTAACGTGGTGGAGTTTAAACTCTTACCTTGATTTGGAGTTCGCCAAAGAAAAATTATTCCACACATGTGGTTGATGTAAATATCCATTTAGGTCAGCCTGTGTCCACTTTGAGTGAAAGGAGGAGCGCGATCCGTGCTGAGATCAAGCAGTGACAACTCACGAGGCAACGCGCAGCACCAGCTGTGTGATTGGACCGCTCTCTCGGCTCTAAATGCATAAAATATAAATGTATCTTTTAGGAATAAATTTGCTCTGCCAGTGAAATGCTCAGAGCAACAGAAACGCTTGCAATCCGAATAAAATAAAATATTTATTGGCCTGGAGAAGAATGAGGCATGGCGGGCCGCCTTGGTTTTATTATATTTTCTGTTTAGGGTTAGGGGTTAACTTGCTGCTTTCTGCTTGTTTTTGGTTCTGTGTCCAGTTAGTTTTGTTTCCTGCCTCTGAGGTACACCTGGTTTCTGTCTCAGATTGATACACATGCTCTACGTTTCCTCGTTACCTCCCTCAGTGACCTTCATTCAGAGCTGGATCACTTTCGTTGTGTTACTTGTCAAACTAAATTCAGATTTCTTCCTCTCAGATCTGGTTGATCTTTGCCAGGTCCTGGAATCCCAGTCATGTTTCCACCTCAGCACCAGCAGAGGTAGCAGGTAATAATGTTTTCAACAAACTTGTTCCAGGTAGCAAAGATGTCTACCAGTTGTTCTTGTCAGGTTGTCTTCTTCTGGAAACTGAGAATTTGGATGATTTTTGTTACCTTTCTGCACATTGTTTAAGGAAACAATGTGCTCCAATCTCTATAAAGGTATAGAGAGTAGAGAATTAGAGAACGTTCAAGTCCACATTTTTTGTT
Organism: Xiphophorus maculatus; assembly: GCF_002775205.1. NCBI lineage: Eukaryota > Metazoa > Chordata > Actinopteri > Cyprinodontiformes > Poeciliidae > Xiphophorus > Xiphophorus maculatus. The sequence goes on from NC_036464.1 coordinate 28,538,337, forward strand.
CCCTGTGCTCCCTGGATAGAGAAGAGACCGATGAAGGCTTTCAGGCATTGGTCACAATCCATGAGATGTAAATGCACCTCAGCGACAGTGCATTGTATCAATAGTGTCCACAAAACCTGTGGACACTATTGCTTTAAGCACTCTAAATCTACAGAATTCAATTTAAATTTGAATATTTTCTCTGATATTTACCTGTTTATGTAATGGTAAAAGCAGAATCAGCCAGAACCCAAAACGCAGCCACAACAAGAGGATGGTTAACCAAAAAGTTTTATTACTAAAGTGAATGGTGTAGAAGGGTGTGGTCACACTAGTGGGTCAGGGACGAGGAATCCACAGGGGTCAGGAGTCCAGCCGGGGAAGGGGAGGGTGAATGGACAAGGGGAGATCTGTGGGGATTTCAGGGGACAAACAGACGACTGGGACAAAATCCACCAACCAGAAGCTGAGTCTTGAAACGGTCCGGGGTCATGCACGGGAGGGTCTCAGGCAAGGAAAATCCAGAATCCAGAAGGCAGGAGGCAGGGTCAGAGACAGGCAGGGTTCAGCAACAGGACTTTCAACAGCAGAAGGATTAGGCAAAACTCTGTGGTCAAAAACAGGCAGGATCAGAAACCAGAAATCTCTTAGGAACATGGGACAACAAGGCTTGAAAGCTGTGACAGTGGCAACAGACGATCTCGCACTGAGCTGGTGACGAGCAGCTGTTTAAGTAGGGCCCAGCTCAGTGCGGGTGAGGGCAATGAGCAATCAGCACAGCCAAGGCAGAGCTGAAGGGCTGGAATCATGACAGTTTACCCATGGAGCCACCTGTTTTCCCTCTCCTAATCTTTCCGTCCTGTTGCATCTCCTGGAAAACCTCGGCGCAGAATTCCCTGCTCCTGCATGTTCCTCACACATTCATGATGCTGAATAGCTGGAAGGCCCGTTAGGTTCATCTCTTCAAGTCATGTTGAAGGAAACACTAAAACAACCTTTATACAAATGTTTTGCTATTGCCAGATAAGACTATTTGAAATCGAATTACAATTTGTTAAAACAAAAGTTCACAAACGTGGATTTCTAAATAAATTTTTATGTAAAACATCCCCCTCTTCAAAAGAAATCATGATGTTCCCCGTGACGTCGCTCATTTAAAAGTGTTTGTACTTTCTGTGACCTTTGTTCTACCTACCCCTTCCCCTCCATGTCCCTCCTCCTCCTTCTCATTCTTCTTAATCGACTGTGGGATCGCGGCCGTTCCCCTATCGGCCTAATTACCACAGAGAAATGTAAATAACATTACACAACTGTAACGTTGGGCCTCTTTTTTGAGGCTCACACCGATGTCAGGGAAGAAAGCGACAGAAAAAGCAACAAGAGGAAGGGACAGCTGGTTCTGATTTTTTTTCTTCTCTCCCTGTTGTGATGAGAAAGCGAGATGATAAACTAATCGAAAACGGGGCAGAATAGTCCGGAACCACATGTAACACAGTGAAGAGAGAGTGTTTCTTTTTACCAAAGTGTAATTGGTGAACATCAGAGGAAGCAGAGGCGAGCAGAAATCAACCAGGTGCATTAGGGAGGCTTTGTTCTGGGCAGCTTGTGACAGGGCAGCGACAGACTGATGGAGCGATGCAGAGAGATGAACAGATAAAGACAGGACACCAGGAGGTTCATACAGAGGACTGAGGTGGAACAAAATCCAACCAAAACAAAATAAAGCTCATCGAGTCATTGATGTTGAGTTTGAACTCCATCTACCATATCAGCAGCTCTTATTTATAACCATCCATAATGCACAATCATTAAAACCAGTGACCTTAACAAAAGTTGTTATTTGAACCCTGAATGTTAAAGTTTAAAGCTGCACGGTTAATATGTGAAATGTGATTGGATAAATATCAGGCATCTTCTTGGCCTCATGTATGCATAAGCATCAGGAGAATACAAAAGCTTTATGTCAGATGTTCACAACTTCCCAAAAATACACAAAGTCAGACATTCAAATGTCTTCAAGATGCATTTTTCTTGAGAAATGCATCTCTGCATCAGTCTGATGCAGAGCTAAAAAGTCTTTTTTCACAGCAATTTGCTTCACACAGCAGCAAGGAATAAACCAACTCTCATGTCCTGTTTAGCTAGCACTAGCACTGCAAATAATGCTAGCTAAACAGAAAATGGTTTAGCTAGCATTTGTTTTACTTTATTTGCAAAGAGCATGTCACAAGTAAACCGAATATGGATGAATATGGAGGAGGATAGACAAAGTAAAATTAGATTAAAACAAATTTGTATATTTTATTGTGCTGCTAAAGATGTTGTTTCATAGTTGATTACTTGTAACAAGAGTTAATTAAGAAACAACTTATTATTGTATTTAATATAATAGCAGTCTGTTTAAATTTTTTTTACTGAGTCTGGGAGCGTAGTGCATAATCTCTTGAATCAAACATAAGGAGTGAAATTATTATTTTTTTAATCACTCTATGAAATAGGAGGAAAGTTGTTTTTTTCACCAAGATGACTTGTAGAAACTGAAAGTAGCTGAACATTTCAGTTTAATCAATTGTATATTATGCTAAGGTTGCAAGAAAGAACTACGATGGTGGCCAGTCTGCTATTCATCATTAAAGACCAAATAGAGACCAGTAAGATATTTCATCCATTCATCCTGTTTCACTTTATGCACGTGTCTGAATGAACACTACAACGCTTCTCTGTTGCTAAGTGATGTAAAAAAAAAAAAAAAACTCACACACATCCTGTAAAGGACAGAATATCCAAGATGATAATATCCAGTAGAATAAATATGCAATAGAAACCAGACTTTGATCCAATGAACAACCCACACTGTTCTTTAAATTCACTCTGAAAAAAGTGTTAAAATATGACGTTACGTACACAGAAATTACCCTACTTAATAATGTTTTTTTCTTTCTTTTTATTTTCTTAAAGTTCTGCAGTTAGTTCAAATTTGTTTGCTGCTCAGAGGCTTCAGTTGGAGCGTACTCTTTGGTAATTTCATCCTTGACAGGAGTCTTATTGGCATAGCATGGTCCTCAGACCTTTACTTAGACGTTCACTTACAGTTTAGAGTTAGCAGATCAGAGAACATTCGTATCTTTGTGCTGATGGTGGACTGATTACCAGGTTATCTTTTCTGTAATTGTTTTTAACTCATTCTTATATTGATTCTATATTTCAATGGTCTCAGATGAGCCCATGGTGCCCAGTAAGGAGCCTTGTTCCAGTTGCGTTGCCTTCAGCTTGTACCAGTTGCATTCTGCTGGAGTTAGTCACAGATCTATGGCAGGATTAGGAGTGTTGAGACACAGTTTTGCACAAAAGCAGCATTTATTAGTGTTCTGCCTTTGAGAGACAGACGTTGCCTGTCTGGGAATATCTCTGTTATTCTGCTTCACCTGCTTTTAAATATTTGGATAAATTTTATTAGTTTTATTAGTTCTTATTACAAGATGTTTGAATGATTTTGTGTTGAAGGTGAAGCACTGAGGTTTCTCAGTGCCTTTGGAAAGGTTAGGCCAGTAATTATCCTCACAGCTAAGATTAAAATCAAAGTGAACTGAAAATATACCAAACTGTTTCTTTAAAGTTGTGTTTTTTGTTCACGGGTATACCTCCAGTAATGACTGTTCTTAAGAAATACAGTGCTGGAAGATTTGGATTTGGATCATTTATGTCTCAGGAGCCTCAAGAACACAAAAACTGTGCTGCAAATGTGATAAGAAGTCACCTTTTTTTTCCAGTTTTTGTTTTCTTGTTTTAGTAGCCTGTAAAAATCAGCGCATTATTGATGTCCTCTGAGACCTCGGTGAAAGCCGTATCTCTTAGTGAATCTCTAGGGTTTAAATGTGGCAAAAGATATGATGAGCACAAAGCTCGCTTTCACAGACATGAAGAGGAACATGTAACAATGCTGTGAAAAGTGATTCCTTCCTTACAGATTTAGTCTTTCTGTTTTTTCATCACTCTTAATTTGGTGCATTTCCATTTCAAATGAGCGCAAAACATTGATACTCAGATAATTGTAAAACACATAATTTCTGAATTGTGGTAATTCCATTTAATAAGAAACACAATTAATCACACATGAGTAGGTTTGTTCACACGATAAGTCATTAAAATTCTGAAACGCCTACCACTTTTTGTCGTCTTCTTCATCTCCACCTGTAGTAACAGCCAGTTGTTGATCATGTGACTTGTGTGATGTGAACAAACCTTTCCTCTGTAGTTTTGCAAATACACTCATTTTGATACGCCTGAAAACTCGCCTCATCCTCGAGCGAAAACCTGTGATGGAAAAATGTGAGTTTTGCCAAAGTTGTGTTTCCATTAAGCAAATTTTTTTTCCTAATTCCGATAGGCGCAATTATATGGTCAATGGAATCGCAGCAATTGTTTCAGATGATTAAGAATAACTTGAGGAAACACAATTTCAAATCAAGATTTTATTTAAAAACATCTGTCCAAAGCAAGTGATGTGTAGAATAATTACTCTAACCCTCAAATCCGGTGGCACTGCCCTCATTAAGTGTTTGTCATAACAAGCAGAATTGTTCAAATTGGAGAGTTTTGGGGCATAAAAGACATTAAGGTTATGCCACACCATCTCAGTCACATTAAAAGTCTAAACTTTAATTCATCCACACCAAAACTTTTACTTGTTATTCTTGTGGACTTGCTGGTGTGACTTAGGCTATTGTCCTGCTGCAAAACCCAAGTAACTCAATGGTCAGACAATCTCCTTCAATGAATTTCTGGTTCTGTTAAGCCCTTAACACATCTTTTCTATGGCTGCATTCTCTTTGCTAGGTGGAATGGGACACTCACCTTCCAAAAACCTGCTTTTGTCTGGTCAGTTTCTAAGATTTTATTTTTTATTTTCAAAGTCGCAGAGATCATCAGGATGTCTTCTGTCATATTTGAGTGTTTCAGGTGTTTTTGGTCAGCAGTGGATTTCACCTCATGACACTCTTGCATGTCAGGTTTGACTAGCAAACAGTGACTTTTACAGAAGCTGTCAGACCTTCAGATGTTCTGGCTTTCTGTTTTGTGATTCACTGGATGAGAAATTGATGCACTCATTATTTGAAAATTGTTTTCTTTTTATCAGGTTATCTTTGTCTAATGTTTTTATTTTGTTACATTAAAATGGGACAAACAAAAATAGATGAAATTTGATTGGCCAAATACTTTTTCTCTTCACCATGGCACCAACTGGACACGTGACAACAGAATAATAGTTTACAGGTATTCATTGTGGTGGCATGCAGTTCTCTGGCCAGCAGGGGCTGACTCCCAAACACTTTTAAGAATGAAAAGAAGCTGACATTTCCAGGGGGTCTGAAAAAAACTTTTTCATATAAAATGCTATTTTTTTTCTTTAGGTGTAGAGTAGCCTGTCAGAGTTATTATGCACTAAAAGCAACAGTTTTACTTTGTTTTTTTGCCATACACCCAAACACCCATTCAGTTACATCATTGTTAGATGTCATATTTTAAAGTAACATCAGAAGGGCTCAAAGACAATTAGCAGTTTATTTTTATTTATTTATTGTTTTAAAACACAGATTTATTCGTGCCAAAATGTGATCTAAACCACAAACAGACTGTTGGAGGCTTTGAGTTGCGCTGAATGAAATCACTCAGTGCATCTTTGCTGTGGCCTCTGTGTGGTAATGGCCAGCAGCCAAACAGTAATGGCTTGTAATGTTCCGAGGAAAATAGGGCAGCAATTCACTTTCCTTTTTTTCTTCTTCTTTTTCTTGGTACATGGACAAAAGTTCAAAACCTCGTGGTGTTGTTTTTTTTCTCCACCATTTTGAGTAATTATGATGAATGTATATATTGTAACTTTATACACCGTGTGCATATATACCAGTACAAAAACAGTCTATTTTCTTTTTTTAGGAAATATTACACATATTTGGTTGTGCTTTGAAAACCTTTCATAATTTCAGAACTGCAACGTAACTGTTATCTAACCTTGATTTAATTGCATTAGCTTCTCAAATTAACCCCTCGTGCTTTAAGAGAACTTTCCATAACTTCTGTTTGATGATCATCTTCTGATTAGATTAAAATGATAAATAACAATTTGAAAAGACAGCTATGTTGTAGAAAAGTACTTAAACACATCAATTAATATAGTCATGCTAATACGGTACGGTTTACAAGAGCAGCTTCACTATTTTTCTTTCATTTATTTTTTTTCCCACCCTTTAATAGTTTTCTAATATATTTAAAATCATCTTCACTTTACCTACTTTCCTACAAAATGTCTTTTGTTCTCCGGTTCTGTTTGGTGAGCTTCTTCTAATGACATTTTTACAAAATTTTTTACAACTGATAATGTTGAACCTCAACTGATTATATAAAGGTGCAAAACAGGAACAGACAACGAGGACAAATGCCAATTTAAATATCGCTTATATTGATATTTTCTGATCTGAAAGATTTTTAAAGGAAAATTATTATCCTGGTATTGTATAAGCTGATGTGAAAATATATAATATCTAAATCATCTGTACTCTTGCAACTATTGCCAACATCCTCCACTGAATTTGATTTTCCAGATTGATAATGACATAAGTTTCTGAATGACTATTCATTCTTGTATCAGATTTCTGCCAGCTCCAGCTGCTAAATCTGAGATAGCAGTTCAGTGGGAGGCTTTTTCTAGAAATAATGTTGATTAAAATAAAATACATCAAAAGTCACTTTATTCGGCATTAAAATGATTTGTAATTCAACAAGGCAGGAATAGACCGTAATTATTTATAAACAAAAGCAACGTGACTGTTTTTAAACCGATTTAACAACTTTCGTTAGCTTTAGCATGTGTAGTATTGCTAACTGGACTTCTTTGTGTATTTTATAGGCTTTTAAATGTGTGTTGTGTGTCAAAGTCTTCCAACAGACTACCAACCCCATTTCCAAACCCCTTAAAGTCATGGCAACCAGCAGACATGGAGTCTTCAAACAAACAGACACTAGAATTTAAAAAAACTCTTAATTTATCTATAAGAATGACAAAAATGTTTCAAAATGATAAGCTGGGTCCAAAATAGAAGTCAGCATAACAGAATCTGACTAAGGTAACAGCACTTTGTCAACAAATCACTTTTAAGACGTTTTAAGACACTCTGCAACTTCAGCCACTGACCATTTATAACACCAGCATTAAATGTCATTGCTACTTACAACTGAAGGCTAGTTTATTTCTTGATTTTCAAAATATATCTAACTGAATGGAACAGATTGAAGGCTGATTTTAAACAGACTGTAAAAACACATACCTTAATGTCTAAGGAAGAAAACCAGCATAGTAAATAAATAGTAGTACAAATATATAAATACAGTTCATCAGACATGTCAAATTATTTTCATTTAACCAAAAAGTTTGTTTCTAATAGTAATAATTTAGAGGCTGTGTCTCAAAACATAATTCAACAAAGTAAAAGCAGTGCGGTTTATTTAATAATTCATCTAAGAAAATTACATTAGTGCTATTTCCAATAAGAAGAAATGTGTTTGTTATTTAAAAATATAGTAAATCTGGTAGAGTTAGCTATATTCATTCTGAGTTTTGTTCTATAAATCCTCATCTGTTATATTTCCTGAAACAAAATCAAATGTATATTATCATCAGCATCATTTGGGTGACAACACACAAACTCACAGTGCAGCAGCATGTCATGATTATCTGGAATCTCTTCCAGGAGCTTTTTTCCATTATACAACTACATTTATCTAATTTGGAATAAAAAGTGTCATCCCTCTCAAACTGCTCAGTTACTAAAGTTAGATTCACCAGCATAATACCTCTAGATGTACCATGTGGGTTGACGGCATCATTAAAGTATTTCTCTGCCAAAAGATATGACAGCACCGGCCTTTCCTTAACATTTCTGTGTGTGGGGGGGGGGGGGTTGCATGCGTGGGTGTGAGTGTGTGTGTGTGCGACAGTAAACAGCGTGCGTTATTGGTTATATAAGGCTGCGAGTTCAGACTTGGCGACATATGTTTCAGCAGGGTGGCATTCTGAGGGCATGGCGCACACAAACACCACAGACACGTACACACAATACCGAGATAACCATCGAGACATTATTGTCTGTGGATCATCTGGCTGTGGGCCTATAGAACGGGGGAATGTGCACATGTGTGTGTGTGTGTCAGCAGAGGGGAAGCTAGGATCTGTACATTTGTAATTACAGTCAGGAAATGTTTATTCATGTTTGATTGGGTGGGACCAGTCGGGACATTTAAACAAACTATTTGAGCATCCTGTTTAAAGTGAAGGGAGAAAAGAGGCGGAGCATTGCTCGGTTATGTAACACCCAATCATGACTTCCCCCGTCTTAAAGTGGCAGCTTCAGCTCTTTGTCTTGTTCCTACAATAACGTCTACTTCAACTTCATGTTGGGTGTCAATCAGCCGTTTAAATCCTTTTGTTTGTGTATAGTCACTGTGGGTCATTATGTGTCAATAAAACGGAGGGAACTGTGGTTGCCCATGCAAAGCAGTTCCAGATAACAATGACGTGAAGATTAGGCTGCAAATCTGATTTGTAGTAACGCTTTAGGAAATTTTTTATCTGTTTTGCTATTTGATCATTAGATGTTCAGGTAAGATAGACCAACTCTTCATTTTAAGTCTTTAAATTACATAAATCTGCATTTCCATTTTTCATGGGAATTACAAAATTTAATTTGCTTAATGGAAGTGCTTCAATTTTGTAAAACAAACTCCTGTTTTTCGATTTAAAAAATTTTGCGCTGGGATCAGGTAGTTTTTCAGTCATGTTGAAATGTGAATATTTCACAAAACTGCAATAGAAATGCTTTTATTCTCATCGCATGAGTCACATGATCTACTGGGTGTTAATAACACCAATGAAGAAGATAAAAAGTGTTTGGAGGATGATGACGTGATATGATTTTTAACCACTTAAAACAAACTTATTCACATGTGATTGTATTTGTGCTTCTTATTTGATCTAAACACCACAATTACAAACACAGTTTTGTGCTCATCTGTAATGAAATGCAGCTACTGTTGCCTAGAAATTGGAATCACCAATTGCCATAAATGTAATTTTTTTAAAATGAATTTATCTCAGCAATATCATTACACCACTAGTGCAAATGTTATTAGCAAAACTTGAAAATTATTTCTAATATTTAGAAAAAGGTTTTCACTCTGCGAACAGCTGTTGTTTGCGGCTCTTTTTAGGAAGTATTCAACAATATAATTTAAAGTCAGAGTGATGAATCAAAATTATGAATTGTTACCACTGCTGTATTACATCCTTCAGTCCTACAGGAACTTCTCTAAATTTGAAAACATGCTTTTGTTTTTGGCTACTGCAGGGAAAGATGAAGCAAAACCAAAGATTTAACATTAGTTTGTTCAGAAAAAGATAAAGTGAAGGAAAGTGCGGAGTGTTTGTAACCATGTCATCCAGCCCTTATTCAGGTACGTTATTTTAAAGGAATGGTTTTAGGTACAAAAGATTGAGTGATTCTGTTAAAAATAATTTTTCCTGAACGCTGAAATACCTCGTGCTGCTGTGAGCAACATATTTATGTTTTTTTATACTTTTATACTACAATAAATTACTTCCTGCCAGGCTGGTATCTATGCCTGTCCTTTCTTCTGCAGCAGAAAACTTTTTAGTGTGACATTAAATTTTACATTGTACACTGATCTAGAGCTGCACAGTTTGACCACTCTGTGACCAAGTGGTCACAGAGTGTGTGCCAGATAGAAATAGTCGTGTTTGGTTGCCTGCAAAGACTCATGTTAGACTCTTGCTCCATGAGACTTGGGCCGGAAATTGCTTTTCTAACCTGACCCTCGGGTAAAGACAAAATTTACTCTTTTAGATGTGCCATCTAAACATAGATGTATCCTCTTTTAAATAAAAGCCTAGTTCACACACTTCCTGTGTCTTTCTAAAGGTTTTGGAGGAAAGAACGAACAAACACTCGGTTTATGTTTCTCTAACTTAAAGTGCAAACCCTAATTACTCCTGCTATAACTCTTGACAGACCTCTCTTTGTTTCTTATATATGCTGCTGTTTATATCACAGCTATGTCTGCAACACACACTCTGTCTCTTTTATTTCCTATATGAAGAAAGGGAGGTGGGCTTCAGGAAGGGGTTGTTTTTGCTCTACCAAGGGAATAAGGAGGCACAGAGGGTGTGGTGTGCTGCAGTCAGTGTTTTATGAAGGTATATGATACAAAAAGACTCAAATGAAGGTGCTTTGAAAAAAAATCGCATTAAGGGAAGTCAATATGCTTAGTGTCAAACTTTTACTACTGATTCAGAAAAAATCACAATCACTTCCTAATAGTTATAATATATTTCTAAGCACCTCCCAAGATAGCCAGGGTCACTTTACACAGTAAGCACAAAATGAAAGAGTAGGTTGAAAAGTTAAAATACAAAATAGAGTCACCATAAACACTAAAACAGAGTTCTTGAACTTGGCATTCATTTCAAGATTTGGTATTGCAGATAGATGTCCTTATGAGTGGCTTGAGGTAAATATAGGAGGGCAGGAAGTTTTGTTCATGCAGATTGTTTGAAAGATGTTGAAGTAAATTTGGGATGTAATGAAGTTTGACTGGACAGGAGTAATAACTCAGAAGTGTTTACAGTTTCTTTGGAGAAAGTTTGAGGTGGACCAAAATGTTCTCTAATGCACACAAAGGGGGAGAATGAGACCAGAGGAACAGTGTTACATATTGTCAAGAGAAAAGGGGACTGGTGATTTGGGCTGGCCTTTATAAACGGCTCACAGGGACAGTAGCCCAGGGCCACAAGTTTATAGTATAGGTATCCAAAGGCTTTTTTTTTTTTGCAAATCCATGTTTTACAATTTTTTTTTTACACATATCAACTGAGTTGTTTTGATCATGTTAGATTTTTTGAATATAAACAATACAAGTAAATAAATCAGTAAAATTGTAAAGTTAGAGTACATCTTTTTGGGATCAACATGTAGACATCTGCCAGACCTTTTAGGCCAAAAATGCATTAATTCACACCTACTGATATGTTGGTCCACCTATCAGTGAACTGTCATTTGCATGAGTACTAAACAGATTTGGTCCCAGAACCAGAACAGGTCCAGCCCACATCCTTCTAAATCCGATCCAGCTGAATACAAAACCTTGAGGAACACCGGTGGTATCTGATCTCAGTGTACTGCTAGAGAGATGAGTTTAAACCAGCTGAAATTTCTGACATTCATGCTAATAAATAGCATGTCCAGTAGGGAGAAATGGGAGGAAATGTCAAAGCCCAAAGTCAGACTAAGAAGGATGAGAATGGTTCTTTCATCAGCTGCCATTAGGACGTTTTTGTAGATCTTAACTGAACCTGGAATTGTTGATAGAGCTGTTCTTCAGATATCTTTATTTATTCCCATCATAACTAAATACATGAAACAACAAAAATGTATTAAAATGAAGCCTAGGTGTAAATTAAAACTGGAAGATGTCTCTAATCTTCATACGCAGTGGCTCATTCTCTCTGATAGCGGTTACCAACGGCAAAGATTTACAGTTCTCAATTAAACTTTCTAATACCACAGTCTCTCTCTGCGTGAGTCTTTCCAGGTTGAACTGCAGTCATGTCACTAAAACGTTCCAAGAAGAAATCGGTGTGGAAGAAAACCTGAACAATAACTGGAGGCCCTATAAATATGTCTTCAGTAAACAATAATGGAATAAAGCTAATTGTTCTTGTCATTCTGCTTCACTATAAATGACTGTAGCTACATCATGAATTCAGAGCATCTTTCATGCATCTCCCACTCTCTGGGACTAGGATCGTCTGTTCTTCGTGATGGAGTACGTAAACGGAGGCGACCTGATGTTCCAAATCCAGCGGTCTAGAAAGTTTGACGAGGCGCGCTCCCGATTCTACGCCGCTGAGGTCACGTCTGCGCTGATGTTCCTGCACCGGCACGGAGTTGTTTACAGGTAGGAGCCACGGCTTTTGACACGCTGTGACCGCAGCATGTTGAGAAATTTGGTCTCTGGTTGGCTAGATCTCTTTATTCTTTTTTCTCTTTGTCCTCTGGTATCATTTGATATTCTGTGAAGTTTGATGCTTATTTGATTTAGTGCCACCAGTTGTGATCTGCGTTATGGAAGGATTCCTCTTTAAATAAAATAAACATTAATGTGGAGATGTGAAGTAAATTGTGCCATTTGGCAAACTTGAGTATTGCAGCTCACACATATATTTCATATGTTTGTATTTTCTATCATAAATAAGAACAGTTCTTACTAATGATGGAATAAATTATTCCATCCAAGTTAGAGGCATTTTTTATGCCTCTAACTTAGAAGCTGCGTGTAATTATGCCTAAGTGATTTCCTCTCATTTTTGCTAACATCAGATGTCCTCAATAAAAGATTATTCTTTCAAGAATTGATTTCATAAACACCAACTAAACAAAACTACAGTGGTGGGCACATTTCCGCTGATCCACTAATGTGCTAGTAACAGAGGTCATTTTTAGCTTAAAACTTTTGCTAACTTTGAGAACATTTAGTGCACTTAGCTTCCCCTGAATAATTTTTCTGGATAAATTCGAAAGCGATAATTTTCTTGGGCGTTTGGTAAACTTCTGGCTGAATAAACTGGTCATCGACTGTTATGAATTGTTTTAGCAGTAACGTCAATACCTCCCCTTTCTCTTTTTTTGATAACTTTATTTCTAAACAAGAAACATACTGGAACAAAATAAAACGCAGACAACAGAGAACAAGGTACAAATAGAAATACAGTATCTAAGGGAATTCTAAAACAGCAGTACTAAAGTTTATGCTTGGCGCTCTAGTTTTGCACAACTAACATTTTAGCTACCTGTGTCCACTGATGCAAAACTGCTTCATGAACAGTCACTTATAAACATAACATAAATGCTCTACAACAGATCAGAGTCAGAACTCACAGCATGACTAAAGATACGAGACTTCTAACAGACAAATCCTCCATCACTGTCAAGAACGCCATGTCAATGGCGCCATTGACAGTGACAGTGGTTTGAGACATGGTCAGAAATTAGGAGCTAATTATGCTGATTTTATCACAGTCTCAGCTTCAATAGTAAATATAATAGAAATTTAACACCTTTCAAATGTAAAATTTTAAGCACAGAAAATGCAACCTAATCTGAGGCTTTGCTTGTTTGACGTCATTCTGGGCTGAGGAGCTAAAGCTACATATTTTTCTGTGAAAACATGAAAGTGACGGATCTTGACGGTTGAGCTAACAATGGTCAGGCTGGAGAGGTCACCATGACTCCAGCAGGAAGTTGTCTGATGTTATTTTATCATGTCTGCTGTCGGCCTGTCATGGTGTGCTCTGGAGTTCAGTCACAGTGACACGTTTCTAAATATTTTCTCCAGTTATGAAATTTTAACTTTTTGACCTTTTTGGATCTGCGTGTCAAGATTTCCTTGATGTCCTTTTGTTTTATGCATCATCTGTCTGTGAGGACCTCCTCAGCCATAATATCATTGTCAACTGACTGCAAACACATAGTGGGTGTTGCAGTCACAAATGCTCACAAAAGTGAGCATAACAACATTGTGACAGACAGATGATCAGTTTAATTTCCAAAAATATCTGCAGGAAGAAAAGGGACTTTGCATTTTGTGTTTGTGTTTTTTCGCCCTCGTACATTTAATTAGGCAGGGAGTTTTTGTGTATGTGACTTTGTGTTTTCCTTACACTCTATTTTTTTTTAAAGAGGCTTTTTGTATTTGATAGATGGCTTAACTTGAGACTTTATTTCAAATTCAGTTTTTCAACAAAAATGTCATTTCCTGCTATAACTCCAACCCCCGACGTATGTGGCAAGGCCTTCAGATTCTCACAGACTACAAGAACCCCAATACCACCCCCGCTTCTACTGATGTCTCCTTCCTCAACGAACTTAACAACTTCTATGCTCGTTTTGAGAGAGGGAATACCACAACTGCAACCAAAGCAGCTACCACCCCAGGACAACAGCCACTGACTTTCCTCCCCACTGACATAGGAGCGGCTCTGAGCAAGATTAAATCCCACAAGGCTGCGGGTCCTGATGGCATACCTGGACGTGTCCTCAGAACGTGCTCTGGGGAGCTGGCAGGAGTGCTGACGGACATCTTCAACCTGTCCCTGGCCCGCACTGTGGTACCGACCTGCTTCAAGTCTACATCCCAATCCCCAAGAATCCCAACCCAACCAGACTCAATGACTACCGCCCGGTAGTCCTTACCCCCATCATTACCAAGTGCTTGGAGCGGCTGGTCCTAGCACACCTCAGATCCTGTCTCCCCCCCACACTAGACCCCCACCAATTTGCATACAGGCAGAACAGGAGCACAGAAGACGCAGTCTCTATAGCGCTGCACTCTGTCCTTTCTCACTTGGACAGTAAGAACACTTACGCCAGACTTTAGTTTAGCATTCAACACTGTCATCCCATCACAACTCATTACCAAACTCACAGACCTCGGCATCAGTCCACTCATGTGTAACTGGGTGCTCGACTTCCTGACCAGTCGACTTCAACATGTCCGGCTGGACAACCACCTCTCATGCACCATCATCATAAACACCGGAGTGCCACAAGACTGTGTGATGAGTCCCTTCCTCTACTCCCTCTTCACCTACAACTGCAGACCTGTCCATGGCTCTAACGCCATCATCAAGTTCGCAGACGACACCACGGTGATCGGTCTCATCAGAGATAATGACGAGGCCGCTTACAGGGAGGAGGTAGACCGTCTGGCTGAGTGGTGCGACAAAAACAACCTGCAGCTGAACACTGAGAAGACCAAGAAGCTTATCATGGACTTCAGGAGGAACGCTGACCCACATCCACCCATCCACATTAAGGGGACAGTGGTGGAGCGTGTGGACACCTTTAAGTTCCTGGGAGTCCACCTCTCCGAGGACCTGACTTGGACGACCAGCTGCTCCAAACTCATTAAGAAGGCGCATCAGCGACTCATCTTCATGAGAACCCTGAGGAAGAACCACCTGTCCTCATAGATCCTCACGAACTTCTACCGCTGCACCATTGAGAGCATCCTCACCAACTGTATTACAGCTTGGTATGGGAACTGCTCTGTCTCCGACCGGCAGGCGCTGCAGAGGGTGGTGAAAACTGCCCAGTATATCGCAGGGGCACCGCTCCCTGCCATCAAGGACACCTACAGGAAGCGGTGTTTGAAAAGGACCGGGAAAATCACAAAGGACTCCACTCACCCAGCACACACACTCTTTTCACTCCTGCCCTCTGGGAGGCGTTACAGAAGCCTACGGACCAGAACCACCAGGCACCGGAACAGCTTCTTTCCCACAGCTGTCACGCTTTTGAACGCCTCCTGACATAAAACATAAACTATAAGGACTGTACTCCCCTATCCTCTCATACAACAATAACACATGGACTATCCTCACACACACACACATCACGGACTGTTTTCTTCACACACACATACAACCTGTAAATTTTATCTGCCATTATTTATCTTGTATTATATTATATACATATATAATCCATTCCCTAACATTCTTGTATAATCTGTATATTCTGTATAATCTGTGCATACAGCTCCCATATTTATATTTATACACAATATCTATATCTCTTTGCTATAACCCCTTATAGTCCATACATACATAGTCTTGTACATTTGTGAATAAATATTTATATCTCGTAGAGCACTTCTGGATAGATGGAAACTACATCTCGTTGCTTGTACTTGTGACAGCGCAATGACAATAAATTTGAATTCTATTCTATTCTATTCTAAATTAACCCTAACACAATTTTTTTAAATGTCCTCCCTACACTTTGGAAGCCAATAATCACTTAAGGAATGATTACACAACCTTCAAGTATTTTCCTCTGTAATTTGTGTAAATGTTTCCAAATGGCTAGAGTTGACATTACATTTTATACAAATGATCTTAAACACTCAAGTAAGAACATTTTACCAAAATGCTCTTAAATATAATCACCAAACAATATTCTTAATGCTGACAGAAAATGCTGCAAACAAATGTTCAAATGAATTCTATATTAGTCTGGAACAGCTGAACTATTTATCATTAAACTTTGATTTGTTTTCTAGTCAAGCTCAATGCCAGTGATGTCTTTAATTTCACTCTACAAGAAAATAAAAAAGCAGCTTGATAAGTCCACAATCTTTACCTACTTTCCATGAAGATATTGAAGGTTTTAAGAACTGTTTAAGAAATAAAAGCACCACCTTAAACCAGTGCTAACATCTTAAAGGATTTTTAAATATTTCCCCAAACTAATAAAGATATATCTGTAAAAAAAGTGAGTAAACAGTTACAATTGATTTTTAATACATTAATCCAGAATACCTGTTTTGTCTTCAAACTGTACTTTTTGGTCTGATCATAATTGTTACGTAAGGAGATGCTGATCATCCTCTGTGTGAATCTGAGGTCACAGCAGTGAGGACTGACAGCAGACACACTGAGCTTTGAATTTGTGGTGAGCTTCACAGTAAGCAGAGACATTCGACACCCCGCTGTGGGGTTTGAGAGGACTATTAATAAAGCACTATGAAATATCAATGGGTTTTTTGACTGATTCAAACATTGAGGCTAAGAATTATAATCTGGTGTATTGGGTATATTCTGCAAGATTTCATGATAGATGCTGCCATGAACAGGGAAGCAAATGGTGACAATAACAATCATATTCTTATGAATTAATACGTTACCATTTCATGTTCCTATTTGATCAGCAAATCTTTCCACATGGGAATCATTCTAAGAAGTAACAATGCTGGCCTTAGCATCTGATGCTTTTCAGAAGCCCTTTAGAAAGGCACTAAAGCAAACAGGCCTTTACTCTAATGCCTTTGGATCAATTGAAAATCTAAAATACTAACAGTGGCCAAACCTAAGCGGCATTATCCAATGCTACACTAAAATAACCCTTAACAGTGGAACTCCACCGCTTCACGGCTTAGTATTTGGGAATTCGCCTATTAGCGTGTTTTTCTGTAGAACATAACTTCAAATTATTCAAGGAAATTTTGACTATGAATGTATATATATATATATTTTTTTTGTAGCGCATATCTATGTTTTAAAGTAAACACAGCCATAGAAGCTAATGTACCTCAACGTAATGCTAGTTGACGTGCTATTGACTGCCGTTTGCAAAGCAGGCGCTGATTGGCTGTACCCCAAGAGTGAAAATGAGGAAGGCCTCTGAGGCAGAGCCAAGTCCGTTCCCACTGTCTATTGACGCATATTAAGGCTCTGGTCCATCCTGATCTTCTTCATGAACAACATACTGTATATGTGTTTCTCATATATCAATTTTATGGAAATCAATGCCGTTAACTCAAACTCAAATGTTGGACTCAAAACCTTTCCTGCAGACTTTAATGCAGAGTTTCCCCCAGAAAACTAGCTAAGCCCACTGGTCAGGATACTGAGGCTGTCCACCAGGGTTTTGTATTAAAAGATGTACTATATAAAAGATGAACTATAGAATCTTAAAAACAAGTAAAAAAATACAATGAAAATAAGTATCAATTATTTGCACTTCTGTTAAATCCAAATTAAGTCATCAGTTAGTAGATCTAAAAACATAATTTAGTGCTGATCACATTTAGAACTGGCCCAAGGCATAAATGAACTAAGAGATTTTCAATGCTGCTAAATTTGATTTAATGGTTTCAGCATAGATAAATTAAAAAATTATAAATTGTTTAACATTTAAATTTAAGATTTTAAGGAGCTGTCAAGTTTACTTTGTAAAAGTTCAAAGTACAATCTTCATAGTTAGATTGTTTTGTTACCATAGCAACAATCTGCTGCAATGAGTTTAATCGTTGAGTTTTAGCTGTTCATTAATGCATCTTACAATTACATTTGACTGCTCGGTCAATTAAACTAGGTCCCCTCTTCCAGATTTCACAAAATCCATGGTGAAATTCTATTAGTGGTGCTGATGTTCTTAGCAGCAACAGGGGTCCTTAAGTCAAATTCTGCTCAAGGTCTCATTCAACATTGGGCCGGCCCTGCATGATAAGCTAGACCCGCTGCACAGTGCATCTCTGCAGCTGGATGCATTTATGTGACTTTAGTAGCTCTTCTATTTTGTGTCTGTTGAGTTTTTAATGAGTGCCATATCAGCTCTTTTAGAGCCAAAACTCATTTTGGTTGCCCGGGCTTCATGGGACTAGTTATTCTGGTCTCCGCGTGGCCGCACAGCAACTCTACTTGACTCCAAGAAGACAAAGCATTTGATATGAAATAAAGCAAAATAAAAACAAACCAGTGTGCTTTCACGCGTGGAGGTGAGCATGAAAGCTCCTCCACCGGCTGAATCCCCAGGTCCACTAACACAAAATGAAGAGGAAGCGTGTTTGGAAAGGTACATTTATTACAATTAAACAGCAATTTAAAGCGAAGCTCTCGATTTACCGGTCGATCTACGTTCCCACCCTCATCTATGGTCATGAGCTTTGGGTCATGACCGAAAGAACGAGATCGCGGATACAAGCGGCCGAAATGGGTTTTCTCCGTAGGGTGGCTGGGCTCTCCCTTAGAGATAGGGTGAGAAGCTCAGTCATCCGGGAGGGACTCAGAGTAGAGCCGCTGCTCCTTCACATCGAGAGGAGCCAGTTGAGGTGGCTCGGGCATCTGGTCAGGATGCCTCCTGGACGCCTCCCTGGTGAGGTGTTCCGGGCACGTCCCACCGGGAGGAGGCCCCGGGGAAGACCCAGGACACGCTGGAGGGACTATGTCTCTCGGCTGGCCTGGGAACGCCTTGGGATTCCCCCGGAGGAGCTAGAAGAAGTGGCTGGGGAGAGGGAAGTCTGGGCCTCCCTTCTGAAGCTGCTACCCCCGCGACCCGACCTTGGATAAGCGGAAGAAGATGGATGGATGGATGGACAGCAATTTATAATGACTCAGGAAAATAAGAAATCTGACAGTCTCACATGTTGGAGTTTCTTCATAACAAAAGAGGTGATGACGTTACTTTAAAGGCATAGAATGACTCTACTCTTTACTTGGTTTGCATTTGCTGAGACATCAAGGGTCTAAAAGACGTCAAGTGTTTGTTTTTCAAATATGAATAAGTTAATTTCCACTAAAATGGTCACCAAGAATTTCTCTTTGCTGCAGTTTCTCCTTGCAGCTGTACAGTGATTCACCTTGTCACAAAGTTCCCATTTCACCCCATATATATGAAGAACCAAATATGGCATTAACTAAAAATTGATTTAGAAATAAATCAATAGCTCATTAAATAAATTACTGACGCAATAAGTAGTTTAACCAAAATGAATTAATGTGCAATTAAATGCAACAAACTAAAAAAACAGTACAACTTATAATTGATATCAGACATAAATTCATATTTCAATTTCAGTTTTTTGATCTTTTAGTTTATCTTTGCGCCTTTATTTTCATTTCGATTTACTTTAATTGTTGGCAGATGTGAATATTTTTAATATATCATTTTTCCTGGTCCATTAATGTTTCACATATATTTCCTCATAAATATATTTACAAAATAAAGTTTACTTAAAAAGCACACTTTAAAAATTGGTCTTGGTAGATAGCAGTTCTGCTCCACCACTCTCTGCCTGTTAAACTCAATTTTACTTTTAATGTATAAAATAAAACCTTGAAAAAATGCTCAGAATCTTGGCTTTAATAACAGTCTGAAGATGTTTCTGTGGGGATTGGGAAAAGTTCTGTTTGCAGGGACCAGTTCTGGAAATATTATTTTTAAAAAAGGATACAGAAACTGTAACAAGAATGTCTGTCAGGATCCAATCAGCTACAATTTACTCTGGCGGTTTCTCAGAACTCTGCCTTTTCTTTTTTTGGAGCTGCTGTGGTACGTGAGCCTGGACCAGCATGGTCCAGGCTCACGTCCAGTCCTGCTGGTGCCTGCGGACCAGGACTCATTGTTTCACACAGTTGTGCGACAATTGTTTTATTAATGAATTTAGGAGGATGTGGGGGTGTAATCATAATGTCTCAACACTATGAATATTATGTGAATGTGTTTCTTAATGGCACCTTATATTTAATAGTTTTTTCTAATTAAATCTTAGATGTTTTCTCTGCTGAATGCAGTAAATAAATTTTAATAGCATTGTTATTCTCAATAAATGAATGCTACAGGTTTTAAATCTATGGTCTGTGTTACAATTCAATCATTTCTAGGGGCCCCTGAATGTCTGGAGGGGCCTACAAGCAGCTACTGAGTTTTCTTTGCCTTGATATCTCAACCTTACAATTCTAGATCTCTCAAAGGTACTAACATCAACAATTATGTAGAGTTTACCCCTCTGAGTTTTTTTGATCTTTAAAGCAGTCTGCAGCCAAGTTGTTAAAGAGGTTAAACAGAAGTAGCAGGGCTTATTTAGTAAAATAAAAGCAATTTTGCCTATTTCTTAACATGCTTTATAACCAGCGACCTTCTCTCCTGTGGTCTGTTTAACAACTACAGTCTCAGATCAACACAGCCCCCCAGTACTATCAGCAGCAGAAACAGCAACATTAATATGTGTTGTCGCTATGTTGTTGTAGTACGGTGTTTCAAGATCTTGTTCAATGTGCCCCTTTTTAACTTTGAGCCCCTACCCTCCAAAGCTCTTTGCACGACCCTGGAACTAGCAGTATTTCTGCGATATTAATTACAGAACACATCAGTTCAGTGGCTCCGTGTGGAGTTTGTTGTCTAAAATCTGCATGTTTTAGCTGTAATTCTTACATTTGATAGTAAACATCCATTCATCATTGCAAAATTATTCAGTCGGTTTTCTCTCGTTCTAATTCTCTTCGCAGTGGCTCTTGAACCAGACTGAGGCATAATGTCCGCTAATAGCCGTCTGGTTTGTCCACCTCCAGAAAGAATTTGTTTTAGATGTGTGTGTTTTAAATAGACTGCCAGCAGTTGACAGTCTGAAGCACCAAGATTAATGCTCCAGTCTTTCAACATTGCTTTTCCCTGTCACGATGTTTTGATAGTGAGTATTACTCTGTTAGCGGGCCTCACACACACACACACACACACACACACACACACCCCCACGTTCCTCACGTTAACTCATGCGGGTCTAGCATATACCTGGCTCTCTCTCTCTCCGCCTGTCAGCCTGCCTCAGTCCTGGCCCATTTTGTTGACCAGAGGCGGATGAACAGCAAGTGTTTTGGGAACATTACGTCCCAACTTTCGTTCTTTCTCCTCCTCCCACTTTTTCCTCCTGCCTTGCTCGGCCCTCCCTCCCCTCATTGCGGCTCCCAGCAGTGCTGCGGCGCATGCTCTCTCTTTCTGCTCTGGCCATGCAGCCTGAGGTGATGTTGGGAGGAGATCCAGTTCACGGAGCGGGTTCTGACTGGTTTCAGGGAGGATGTTTGGATGAACAGACGGACACACAGCTGTTGCTGAGCTTGGCTCTTCAAAATGTACTGCCATCTCGGGTCACATTTTATTTAGCCTCTTTCAACCATTAAAACATAGTTAATTAGCCTCCAAAGCATCATTAATTAAGGATGATTCATACTTAATAAGCTATAAATTAACACATTTATTAATGCTTCACCCAGCACTGATAACTAATTCCTCCCAAAACCAACATAGTCAATGTTTGCTCATTCTTAATTACTCATAAATTAACTATTCTATATACTGTGTATATGTTAAAACTCAGATATACACATAACATAAATATACTTTTACAACATGTTAGACGTGCATTAATGGTTAGAGAATGTTTGAAATGGCTCTGTAATAATCCTGCAGTGCATCCATAGTCAAGGCAGTTCATCATTTTATGAACCCATCTAAATCTAAATATTAATGCTTTACTAGTTATTGTTTATTGGTAAAGAATTAATAAATGTTCATTTATAGTATATTAATCATGAATAATCCTTAATGATATTTTCAAGGTTAACTAACTATTTATTAATAGCTAAATAAGGCGTCATTATAAAGTGCTTCCCAAATGTGATTTTTTTTTTTTACCCCTTCAGGGGGTCTTTTGTGGGCTCTAGTGTCCTTATATGAAAGTAAGCTGACAGGAAAGGGGGAAGACATGAGGCAAATGTTGTCGGGTCTGGGAGTCGAACCAACGACGGCCGTGTCGAGGACTCAAGGCCTCCAAATATGGGTCGCGCTATCCCCTACGCCACCACAGCACGCCCCAAATGTGATTTTAACAGTACCTGTTCATTCAGGTTCCTGTTAAATCACACAAACATTCATCAAGTTTCTGTGATGTTAGAAAAAAAATTAAAATAATAAATCATGTCAGAACTTTTTTTTTAATAATGTGAGATTAATATTTTAGAGTTCACCATACAAGCTAACAAAATTAATTTGATTTAATATTATTTATTTAGAATAATGTTGCTACTTAATTTTAGTCAATCAGAACTGAAACGTTTAACTGCCAAAGATCGGAAATAAATTCAGGAGTGATATGTCATCATAATGAAACATATTCATGTTTTAACAAGATATTAAACTTGTTAAAACAAAAATGTTTCTCATTAAGATGAGCCAAGTTTGTGATTTTAATGAGATTCAAAACTCAGAATTTTCTAGAAAGATTGTGAGTTCCTGTTACAATCTTTCTTATTTAAAAGAGAAGATATTTAGATTTTAATGAGATATAAATGTTCAAACTAGCTTTGAATATCTCTGTGCATCCCTTGTTGAGTACGATTGGTTCTCGTTGAAATGAATTGCTCTGATTTATTATTTTTCATAATGCATTAATGCAACTTATTGTATTTTTTTTCATCTTTGATTTGCTTGTTTGTTTTGGACAAAGAAAAATGTTTGTAATGTTCTAAATCCTGGAAATTATGTTGCACTGAAATCTTAATAAACAAAATTTAATAAACAAAAAATGAATTCCAAATCTTGTTAAGATGAAGTTTTCTCGTTTCAATGAGACTCTGTTCCTGAATTGATAATTCTCCAAACCTTTCAGACTCCAGTCTGCATCCATCTGGCTAAAATCTTTACTGTCTCATTCATCTCATTCTATCTTATTGATCTTATCTTATTGATAGAATGAGATTAAAAATGAGTATTTTAAAAATATGCAATTTTTTTAATTAGATGTTTGAACTCTTTGACACTAGAAAATGAAAACTCTTCTTTAACCATTCAGCAGGTCATAACTCGCAGGTGTTTGAAACCTTCATGATAAAAAAACAGTTCCATCTAAATTTCAGAAACCCCAGATCATATGGCTTCCACCATCATGTTTTACTGTGGGTGTGGCGTTCCTTAGGTAGGATAGAATGTTGTTTTTGTCTATGTTTGGTTTCAAGACCAGAACTCATTCTCACAGAGAGTTCTGGAATATTTTGTGACCCATATCCAGACCAAACCTGTCCAGTCTCGAATTTTTGCCTGGAAAGTATCGTTTTTTACCTCCCTGTCCCACCATGCTGATAAAAGTATCAGTGATACTTAGTAGTTTAGTATTTTCCCATAAACGTCCCGTATAATCCCCTTTCCACACATTTAACAGTGAGTACATGAGTGTAATTTGCAGCGCTAAGCCCCTCCTCCTGGCCCTGATTGATTGTTTTTGGTGCATCTCTTCAGATGGCAGTAGCAGATCAGAGAGTTAAGTGGAGCTCCATCTTTTCACAGATTGTTTGGCTCATAAACTATCATGACATGGTGACAGTTTTAAGAAATATGTAAAATATATATGTATATATATATATATATATATAGATATATAGATATATAGATATATATACAGTATATATATATATATACTTTATAAAAGCTACATAGTGCAGCTTTAACTCTTTGGATTTGTTTTGTATCCTTGTCCTGAATCACATCTCTGTACAACAGTCCCTTTGGTTCTTTGTCACCTGTGTGGATGAAGGATCTAAACAAGGAAATGTAAGGAAAACGTCTAGAAACACAACAATTTTGATCCAGATCCAGTTCTTCTGCTTTCCTCCCACTAGTAATGGTTTAATTTCATTAAACGTTGACTCCAATCTAAACTTCGTGATTGCATCTTTCCTAATATATATATATTTTTTAAATAACAACTAAAAGACTTGAGTTTATTGATTTTAATATCCTCTCTCGGTGATGAGCCTCTCACGCTCCGATCCCTCAGATAAATATACCAGGAGGCAACACGTTGTGAATGTTTGTGTGTGTGAGCAGATGTGTGTTTGGAACATTTAGTCACCCAGAAGAGGCAAAGGACAGCTGAAAGGGGGAAGTGGTGGCCGATGGGGATGTAATGGAAAAATCACTCTGTATTACAGCGAAACACAGGAAATGCTCTCAATTGAGCCTGATTGCCTCCTGCGCCTCACAACGGCTTCTGTTTATTGACAGAGCATCCTGAGCAATATTAAAGCTTCTTTAGAGAAATATAACAGTGGGTCTCCCAGGGCAACGGGGGCTCTGTGACACCAAGGACAAGTTTTCATCAGATTTCATCCTCCAAGGGCGCCCAGACAAAGTTTACCGAGTCAGGCTGAGACGGGGGCCGTTGGTAACATAAGGTTGGTGAACCGAAACCATAACCAAGCAGATAGAGGAGTTTCAGATGCTGCTGCTATGTACAGACAAAAGGAAATAATATATAACATCATCTCTTAACTAAAATAATGGACTAAATAATTTTTTGACAAAAGTGATTATTTTTGCCTAAAATATCTTTTGGAAAGAAAGAGGAGGTGATTTTTTTATTTTTTATCCAATTGTTGGACAAAATTCTTTTCAAATGTACAAAGTTGATAACCTACTGATAAAGAAATGATGGAACCTCCAAATACACTGTGTATAACGACTACTGTGTTTTGAAAAGTAGAATAAAGATTTTATTTGTGTAAAACTGCCTGGAGGAACCTGGTCTCATTTTGTTATTTATCTTCAAGGATATAAAGAAAAATTTAAAGAGAATTAGGCTGCGGTTTTCTATTTCTCTGATATATTCATGTGTTTGTTACCTTTTGGTTAAATAAATAACAGTGAGACTTACTGGATTTCTTTTCCAATTTAGCACTGTTTACAAGTACTTTCATTAATATATATTCTAAAGAGTAAAGAGAAATTAAACAATAATTGTGTTTTTTTATATGATATTGGTAGGGCGTTTTGATCTCCTCCAGCTAAGCATTTTGTCTCAAATATCATTCTATTATCTCAGCTGAACACCTGCAGCCACTTAATATTAAATCTTCCCCTAGCGAGTTGATGTGTAATACAACGATTAACGTCAGCGGCTGTTTAAATTCAATCTGCAATGCGTTAAATTTATATGTCACGTTTCTGCACGATTGCAGCTGACCTGCTTCATCTCGTGCAAGTCGCTGGAGGCCGGCAGGTTTTAATCTGTTGTCTGGGAGACTCCAGAGCAGCGCTGCAGTACAGCAGGCTGGGGGGGTGGAGAGGGACGGACATTTTGGATGTAAGTCGGAGTTGAGGAAAATTCAAATGATGCAATTCTGCAAAAACAATAACATTGTGAAAACAACCGCCAGGAACTGTAAAAACCGAATGCAAAAGTATTACCCCAAAGAATGTCCACATTTATGCTAGCCTGGTGAAAATCAGCTTCTACTTCTACTCCTCACTTCTTACAGAGGGTCCGGACCCTCAGCTATGGAGAAATGATGGCTTCCTGGAGGCTTGGCCTGGTGGGGGTTTTAAGTGTCCCTAATGTATCCCGATGACCTGTGCAATGCGCCAGTTCAACGCTAAGAAGCTTTTTGGAAACTGCCTGCACTGTAAACAGCCGTCTGAGAAGACAGACAAGGTGAGGCGGATATTCAGCAGGAGAAGAATTGTTTAAACAAAAACATTGGCTGTAGCGTTTGGAATGTCTCCATTATTCCAAAGGCCAAGTCCAGCATGAATGAATCAAGTCACAAAGTTTTAATCATCTCAAGCTAACTTTTTGAGCTTGTTAGTGAGTTCCTTGTACTGCATTGGTTGCCAGTGCTGTGATATCATTTAGTATCTGTTGGCATGACCAACACGGGCTGAACGGCTTCCTTCACTTTCGCCACTACTGTTGCTAAAACTACAGACAGACTGATTCTAAAACAGAGCAGAAGATTTGTGTCATCAATCACTACTTCTCCTGTTTTCTCAGTGTAAAGTTTACTGGAGGAATCCAGCTCAAAGGAAGAAATTCCAGACAGAGCATTGAAGGGAAATGAGAATCAAGTGGAACTGTGTAGAAAGGCCAGGTTAGATTTATGTGCTACTTGACGTCGGCCTATCAATTGAAGTCTCAAGAAAACACATGGAAATTTTTGGCTGTTAAAGTTCAAGGGGTGTGAAAACTCCTGCGAATGTCTAATTTGTTGTTTTCTGGTTCTTCAAGAAAAGATCAGCCTGGAGGTTTGCTCGTTCTTGACCTCTGAATCCTGAAAGTCAGTTATTGATTATATTGTTTACCATCCACTGACCCCAGCATGACCTAAGGCCAGCTTTGCGTCATCTGCCATGCTGTGATATTCGTCCTCTAGACCTGAAGGATGTTAGCATACTAGGGATTTTTGCTTACTTTGCACGATATCCAGATACCTCCATAGCTGCTGATAATAAATTTTCTCATTTACTGGAGAGAGAAACATAACATGGTAGCTGGGTAGGAAATGTAGGATTTTAACAATTTTTCTTTGTTTTGATACAGCTTTTGACTTTTTCTCCTTTGTTTTAAGTTTTCTCCCTAAAAGTTTTCTCACTGCTGCTCCAGGGGAAAACCTCTTAAAACATGATGGGGGAAAAAAAGAACAAGCTTTCCACTAGCAAATCCTAGCAGCTCCTGATCATGGTTTCCAAATTGTTGTTTTTTTTCTTAGCATTTATTTTTAGGACTTACAAAAACAGAACACTTGCATAAGTCCCCGGTGCAGAAGCACGCTCACTATGTCTCCTCTGCTGCCTGTCGGTGCGACCGCGCTTTCTGAAACACGCCTCTGGGCTGAATGATGCAGCAGAGTTGTTGACATTTTTCTAGCAATCAACCATCAAGCGAAGAGCGTCTGTTTTCACGACCGACCCTGTCGTCTGTCAACACCACAAGTCTTATCTCAGAGACTTCTTTCTGTCTCTTTCTGTTTTCCCTTTGTGCTGTTCAGCAATCAACTTTCTCTTCTGCAAGTTCAAATCTTTTGGCTTCCTGTGGGACTTGTAGTGAAGTTATTTAATTTGTCCCTCAGCTATCCAGTGTTTCATCAGAAGCATTCATGGAATCACATCACATTAGATTTATTTTGCATTAAATATACAGCAGTGAACATTGATTTGGGGTAATTGTGTTCTTTGCTCTGCAGAGACCTGAAACTGGACAACATTCTGCTGGACGCAGACGGTCACTGCAAACTGGCAGACTTTGGGATGTGCAAGGAGGGAATCCTGAATGGAGTCACCACCACCACCTTCTGTGGGACGCCGGACTACATTGCACCAGAGGTAAAAGGTCCTAGAAAATTACACAGTTTGATTTTTGGGTCATTCTCTGAATTTGGTGCATTTTGTGTCTCACAGGTTTATCTCAAAGATTTTAATATAATGCAAACCACATTTTTGGAGAAAATCAATAAATGGAAATATCCATGTGTCTTGGTAATATAACATGCAAATATATTTTAAAAATTATGTTTTGAAAAATTTTATGGGTTGTTGAAGCGTAGAGGTCAGCCAAATGAGCAGGTCCCCACTGACCAATGTCAATTTTTCAATGAATATACTGTATAACAAATAAAAATAGCCAGTAACTGTAAGTTATTTCTACTAATATAAACATTTCAGGTATACTTTAACCTAAATAAAAGAAATATGAGAAAAATACATGAATTATTTATAAAATAGCACTTTTTAATCATGTCCCTCCAGTTTTGTTCAACCCCGTAACAACATACCAATCCCTCCTTTTTATAAATAATGGTTCAGTCCAATTTCCTCAGCACCCTGGAAGTGACGTCACTTAAGTCTTTTCCCGCTCACACCGTAAAGAGATTTAAGTGTTAGGAAAGTTTCTTGCCTATATTTGATTATTTTTATCCGTAGATCATCATTGTCAAGCTCAACCTTTCAACACTTGAAAGGTTGAGCTTTGAACCTTTCAAAGGTATAAGTATTAGATTTTACACAAATGTAATCATATACAGTGTTTCATGAGTAATTTTCTGTGTTTTGTACACATTTTTAATGTTGTGGATTTTAGCTATGTTTAATTTTACAACTGTTAGCTGCTCATTGGGAGCTATTACTTTGCAGTTTCAGGGTTATTGTATTTTATTTAATGTATAGGTGTT
The DNA here is from genome assembly GCF_002775205.1 of Xiphophorus maculatus. Classification (NCBI taxonomy): domain Eukaryota; kingdom Metazoa; phylum Chordata; class Actinopteri; order Cyprinodontiformes; family Poeciliidae; genus Xiphophorus; species Xiphophorus maculatus. The sequence goes on from NC_036464.1 coordinate 28,566,712, forward strand.
GGGTTCTGCAGGGGAGTGGTTTCTCTACATTTACAGGGTGGCAGGCAGACGGGATCCAGCTGGTGCTCATCAAGACCAATCAGCGAAGGCCTTTAATAGGAGCGGCTTCCCTGAGGCAGACGCCAGATGATTTTGCTTCTATAGTGGTATACTCTGGCTCTCTGTGCTGCTGTTACTGTGTTTAGCTTGTTCTGACTCCTCTCTCATCTATTCCCTCCTCAGAGAACCAGCCCTGATCAACCCCTCGTGCTCAGTCTACCTAATTACCTGGTCCTCGCTGCTCTGCTAAAACTAGCTCCTGGATACCTCCACTACCACCAGCCGCTGCTGCCTGTCCACCCTCAGTCTCATGCTGGAACTCCTCCCCCCGGAAATCCCACACTGCACCGACTGCTGGAAAACCCATGTACCCACCTCTGCTCATCCTAACCCTCAGACAGTAAGCCATCACCAGGTTACACCACCATTCCCTTCATTTGCTTCCCTGTTTAACCACTCACCTTTCCTCAGTTCCTCCTCTGGCCCGGTTCCTCCCTGCTGCTGCAGATCAACGCCTCTCTATTCTCTCCCCATTTGCACTCATTGTTCAATAAATCTGTTAAACTGCGCTTGGTGTCCGTAGTTGTTGCTTGCCTTCGAGTCCTGGTAACCCCTCACCATGACAGAATCATCTGGCCAATCGGACTCTGCAGCACAACTACGGACTGCGCTGTCCGAACAGGGGGTCCTTTTGGGCAGGCATGATGCCACAATTAATGCCATGTTGCATCAACAGAACTCCATGCTTCAGTATTTACATCAAATGACTAATCAACTCCAGACTTTACAGGACAGGCTTCCTCCAGCTAACCCCGCTCCCATTCCAGCTCCCGTTCCAGCCCCTGCTCCGGCCTCAAGTTCAGCTGCTCCTGCGCCACCTCTGTCCCGTGACGTCATCACGCCCACTCCTGAACATTACTCAGGTGAGCTGGAGAAAAGCAAGGGTTTCCTGCTTCAATGTGCGTTAGCGTTTCGCCGCTCCCCACGCTCATTTCCCGATGACGCCAGCAAAATTTCTTTTCTTGTTGGGTTACTAAGAGATCGAGCGCTTAGATGGGCTGAGACTGTAGTTGATGAAGAGAACCTCATTTATTATTCCTATGAGGAATTTATCGATCTCTTCAAACAAACATTTTGTCCCAAGCTTGGTGAAGAAGCTGTCTCAAAAAAAATCTGGAACTTAAGACAAGGGAATAGATCAGTGGCTGATTTTGCCATTGATTTTCGCACCCTTGGAACAGAATCAGGTTGGAATGAAATAGCTCTTAAAGGAGCTTTCCAACATGCCCTGAACGACAAACTGAAAGATGAGCTGGCATGCCGGGATGCACCAGACTCTCTAGACGAACTAATTAACCTGGCCATCAAGATTGATAACAGAATTAGAGACAGATTCCGTCCCTCAAATCCCCGGCCTTCTTTGCCTCCCATTAGGAGGGGTTCTCCCAGCCCTGACTCGCCCAGTTCCCCAATCCAGAACCCACCAGAACCCATGCAGTTAGGCCGAGCCCGGCTAAGTCCAGAGGAACGGCAGCGCCGTATATCCTCAGGTTGTTGTCTTTACTGCGGCTCCCCTCAACATTTCATCTCCTCCTGTCCGGTTCACCCAAAAGCCCTCGCCCGCCAGTAGGTCTGGGGGTCCTGGCGGGCAGATCTAAAGAGAATGATTACCTCCGGCTAAGTCTTCCTGCTGTTCTCACCATCCAGCATGATTCCTACCCCTTCCAAGCCTTGGTAGACTCAGGTTCTGAACAAAATCTCATACACCCCGATCTAGTTGAGCAATATCAAATTCCGGTCCAGGCATTACCTATTCCCCTGCAGGTGGCTGCCCTGGATGGTAGTCCTATGGCCAACATAACCCACCAAACAGACCCAGTTTCCCTCCACGTCTCGGGCAATCACCAAGAGCTCATCCAATGTTTAGTGTTTCCCACTAGGGGTGCTCCTCTGGTTCTGGGATTCCCCTGGCTCTGCAAACACAACCCCCACATTAACTGGGCCAATGCTCGCATTGACTCATGGAGCCCTTATTGTCTCAACCAATGCTTGCAATCTGCTAAGCCATCTTTGCCTTCAGAACCACCCCAACCCATTGGTGAACCTGATCTAACTAATGTTCCCAAAGAATACCATGACCTCCAACGGGTATTCAGTAAAGACCTTGCCCAATCTCTCCCGCCTCATCGCCCCTATGACTGCCGTATAGACCTTCTTCCTGGAGCCCCACTTCCTTCCAGCCGTTTGTTTAATATCTCTAAGCAAGAGAGGCAAACTATGGAACAGTATATAAATGACTCACTTAAAGCAGGTCTCATTCGTCCCTCTTCTTCCCCCCTTGGTGCTGGATTCTTCTTTGTGTCTAAGAAAGATAAGACTCTCCGGCCATGTATCGATTATAGGGGGCTCAACCAAATCACTGTAAAGAATAAATATTCTCTCCCTCTCTTGTCCTCAGTTTTTGAACCAGTTCATCAAGCCTCCATCTTCTCCAAGCTCGATCTGCGCAACGCCTATCATCTTATTCGCATTCGAGAGGGCGACGAATGGAAAACTGCATTCAAAACCCATATTGGTCACTTTGAGTATTTGGTCATGCCCTTTGGTCTCTGCAATGCCCCTGCCACTTTTCAGAACCTGGTCAATGATGTTCTTCGCGACTTTCTCAATGTTTTTGTTTTTGTGTACCTTGACGATATTCTCATCTTCTCTAACAGCCTGGAGGAACACCGCGAGCATGTCAGGTTGGTCCTCCAAAGGTTGATGGAGAACCGGCTCTTTGTCAAGGCTGAGAAGTGTCAGTTTCATGTTCCTTCCATCACCTTCCTCGGTTACGTGTTTGAGGGTGGGCAGGTGAAGACAGACCCAGCTAAGATCAAGGCTATAGAGGAGTGGCCTGTTCCGAATTCCAGAAAGCAACTCCAGCGCTTTCTGGGATTCGCTAACTTCTACCGCCGTTTCATCCGGAACTTCAGTGTCATTGCTACTCCTCTCACTACTCTGACTTCCACCAAACAACACTTCAGATGGACCCCAGAGGGAAATCTCGCCTTTGATGAGCTAAAAAGAAGGTTTGTGGACGCTCCAATTCTTATTCACCCTGACCCTTCTGCTCAATTCACAGTTGAGGTCGAAGCCTCTGAGACTGGAGTAGGGGCCGTCTTGTCCCAGCGTTCTCCCGGAGATGGCAAGCTCCATCCGTGTGCCTTTTTCTCCAAGAAGTTCACCACCACAGAGAGCAGGTACGACATTGGTGATCGGGAGCTGCTGGCCATAAAACTGTCCCTTGAGGAGTGGAGACACTGGCTTGAGGGTACAGAGCTCCCGGTCATCATTTGGACTGATCATAAGAATCTGGCTTATCTTCAGTCTGCTAAACGCCTGAACCCACGCCAGTATCGTTGGTCACTCTTCTTCTCCCGTTTCAACCTCAACATCACCTACCGCCCTGGTTCCAAGAACGCCAAGCCAGATGCCCTCTCCAGACTCTACTCCCCAAATGACCCTTCTGAGGCCTCTGGAGCCATACTTCCGGCCACCTGCACCATTGGGTCCCTCACCTGGGACTTGGAGAGAGCCATCCGGGAGGCCCTCACCTCTGATCCGGACCCAGGAGGAGGTCCCCCCAACCGCCAATATGTCCCAATCTCCATCCGGGCTCGTGCCATCCATTGGGCACACTCATCAGGTTTCTCCGGCCATCCTGGTATAAGCCGTACTATCAGCTTTCTTCGTCGATACTTCTGGTGGCCTTCACTTAATAAAGATGTCATTGAATATGTCTCCGCCTGTTCCACTTGTGCTAGAAACAAGACCTCACACCGCCCACCTTCTGGTCTTTTACAACCACTGTCCATTCCTAGCCGTCCCTGGTCCCACATCTCCCTAGATTTTGTCACTGGTCTCCCCACATCTAAACAGAAAAGTGTCATACTCACCATAATAGATCGTTTTTCTAAGGCTTGTCATCTGGTTGCCCTCACTAAACTTCCATCAGCCACTGAGACCGCCAAACTTGTTTTCCGCCATGTTTTTCGCCTTCATGGCATCCCCAGTGAGATTGTCTCCGATAGGGGACCCCAGTTCACTTCTCGGGTTTGGCGGGACTTCTGTTCTGTGCTCGGTGCTCAGCCTTGTTTGTCCTCGGGGTTCCATCCACAAACCAATGGACAGTGTGAACGTCTTAACCAAGAGCTAGAAAACACCCTGCGCTGTTTATGTGCCTCCAATCCCTCATCTTGGAGTGTCCACTTACCATGGGTGGAGTATGCCCATAACTCACACATCTCATCTGCTTCTGGGTTATCTCCATTCGAGGCCTCACAGGGATTTCAACCGTCCCTTCTACCTACGTCCTTCCCAGATACTGTCATTCCATCAGTTAGGCATCACATACAGAACTGTCAGCGTATTTGGAACCAGACTAAGGCTGCCCTTCAAAGAACTTCAGCCCAAAGTAAGCGTCTCGCTGATAGGAAGAGAGTCCCTGCCCCCACGTTCTCACCCGGCCAAAGAGTTTGGCTATCATCTAAAAACTTTCCACTAAAATCTTGTTCCCGCAAGCTGTCCCCCAGGTTTCTAGGTCCGTTCATTGTTGAGGCCATCATTGGCCAATCTGCAGTCCGCCTTAAGTTGCCTTCTCATTTCCGTGTCCATCCAGTGTTTCATGTTTCTCAGATCAAGCCCTACATCTCTAGTCCTTTGTGCCCTCCTTCCGAGCCCCCTCCACCCGCCCGGGTTATTGATGGTCACCCGGCCTTCTCCGTCCGTCGCATTGTGGATGTGCGTCCTCGTGGGCGGGGTAGGCAGTACCTGGTTGACTGGGAGGGATATGGTCCCGAGGAGCGGTCCTGGGTTCCGCGGTCCTTTATCCTGGACCCATCCCTCATTTCCTCTTTTGAACGCTCCGCTGCATCTTCTTCGGGTCGGCCGCCAGGAGGCGTCCGTTGAGGGGGGGGTACTGTTGGGTTCTGCAGGGGAGTGGTTTCTCTACATTTACAGGGTGGCAGGCAGACGGGATCCAGCTGGTGCTCATCAAGACCAATCAGCGAAGGCCTTTAATAGGAGCGGCTTCCCTGAGGCAGACGCCAGATGATTTTGCTTCTATAGTGGTATACTCTGGCTCTCTGTGCTGCTGTTACTGTGTTTAGCTTGTTCTGACTCCTCTCTCATCTATTCCCTCCTCAGAGAACCAGCCCTGATCAACCCCTCGTGCTCAGTCTACCTAATTACCTGGTCCTCGCTGCTCTGCTAAAACTAGCTCCTGGATACCTCCACTACCACCAGCCGCTGCTGCTTGTCCACCCTCAGTCTCATGCTGGAACTCCTCCCCCCGGAAATCCCACACTGCACCGACTGCTGGAAAACCCATGTACCCACCTCTGCTCATCCTAACCCTCAGACAGTAAGCCATCACCAGGTTACACCACCATTCCCTTCATTTGCTTCCCTGTTTAACCACTCACCTATCCTCAGTTCCTCCTCTGGCCCGGTTCCTCCCTGCTGCTGCAGATCAACGCCTCTCTATTCTCTCCCCATTTGCACTCATTGTTCAATAAATCTGTTAAACTGCGCTTGGTGTCCGTAGTTGTTGCTTGCCTTCGAGTCCTGGTAACCCCTCACCATGACAATAGGGGCAGCAGCTAGTACACTGATGTTAACCACCAACTTGATTTTTTCGTTTGTTAGATTAAATGTAGTGAACCTGAGTGTTTCTGTTGTGAAGTCAACGTATTATACATATTTATTAGTATAATAAATATGTATTATTATACATACATACAAGGTGTTGAACACCTTTCAAGTGTTCAACACTTGAAAGGTTGAGCTTTCAAATGTAGAAAGGTAAATAATATTTATTGTTGTTTGGGAAAACATAAAGAATTGTCTTTGAAACATATATTAATTTCTTGTTTTGATCATATCGTATGTTGCTCCATACCCTAGCTGATGTGGTCTTATTGCTACTTGTAGTGAAAATCTTCAACCCCTCAACAATCAATCCCTTTACAAAAACGGTGGTTTTTGTTACGGGGTTGAAGGTTGGACTGTTCTAAAGCCATCCAGAGTGTTCAACCCCGTTACAGTGTGGTCAACTGTTACAGTGGGTTCAACCCCATTACTTGATACATTTTTATGATTTTTTTAAATAATAACAGCAAATATTAGACTAATATTTGTTGGACTGTATGCAAAGTTTAAAGAATGAGTCAAAGATATAAAAAAGCCTGATACAATGTTTATTTTAAAGTCTATTTTTATGGTTTATGAAAAGTGCTTTTACATCAAGTTGCCATATTGCACTTATCAGTCTAATTATTATGATTCAGAATCAAACAAAATATACTTACAATTAGTTATTTTAATCAAGGGACAAGTGATTTCAAAGGAACTGGAAGAATTAGTTTAATTTTGTTATAGAGTTGTACTCATAAAAGAATGAAATTGTCCTGTTGCGGGGTTGAATTTAAAGCAACCTAAGTAACAAAGAAATTCGTAATAATGTTTGGGATGTCATGCATAAAGTGAGGAAACATTTTCTAGGACGTTCAAAGAGTCCTTCAATAGATGCAGTGTTCAAAAACAAAATTTTTTGTGGTATGTTTTTTAAGTAACCGGAGACCCCAAAAAGTACCGAATTCAGAGAATCACCCATTTAACTGCTTTATATCAGTTTCAGTCTCTCTTTTCATGTTTTGTTTAGACGAGCCATCTTCCCTTGTTTCCACTGAATCCTTCCTGGAAGGTCAGATTTGAGCTGGATTACGTTGAACTCAAGTTAATTCACTTCTGATCAAATTCAAGATGTTACAAGTGTTCACATTGACTGCTGGAGAATTGTAACCAGCACTGTACTAGCTAAAAGGTTAGTTATGCTAACCCCAAAACACTAAATTGTTTCTCTAACGCTAAAGGGCTAACTTCAACTCAACTTGTAGCTGCCCTTGAAAGACTGCAACCTTTGCTCACCAAATTAAATTTTGTCAGATTATTTAAATGTTCTATAAAATTCTTAGTGAGGAGAGGAAAAGGAACGACTGAGTAAAGTTTTCAACTACTTCAACATAAATGTCTAATTACTTGAAGAATTCAAGATAACCAAAACTTCAATATGTCAAATTTTATTGAACCAAAAGTCTACTAAACTGCCAAGTAAATTAGCGCTTCAGAATTTATCCAGAAAAATTGATTTAGGGGAATCTAAATATTCACCTATTTAGCAGATTAGCCATTGCACACTTCCATTTATCATCAGTATATACATCAATATATATTTTAGGAAGTCTTATTTTTGTAAAATGTGAAGCATCAAACCTTGTAATTAAAGTTACCAGAAAGAAATCTTTCTCCCTACTTTCAACTGTTACTGCAAGCTATCCAACACCTGGGGACACCTGGACAGGTCGCCAGTCCATCACATGGCAACACAGAGGCAGACAGGACAAACTACCATGCACACAAACACTCACAACTAAGGAGAATTTAGATAGATCAATCAACCTGACAGTCATGTTTTTGGGCTATGAGAGAAAGAGAACCCACACATAATCAGGGAGAGCATGCAAACTGAAAGACCCCAGGCTGGGAATTGAATGCTGTGCTACCAACTGTGATAATAATAGATATGTGTGGAATCACCTCCAGACATTAATTGGGCTGGAAAGATCTGATTGCTCCATTCATCCCTTTAGAATATTTTTCTTATAAAACTGAATGGAACTCTGTCCCACGACAGCATTATCATTCCCTTAGCAACTTTTTGCAAACAACAGAAAACTGTGTAACTGAGCTCAAAAGCTTGATTGTTTACCAAAACCTTGAAGTGGAACAGGTCAGTAACTTTAGAGAATAATCACTTTGTTGAAATGCCTCTGTTTCCTCTGCATGTGATCAGATCCTTCAGGAGCTGGACTACGGTCCGTCAGTAGACTGGTGGGCTCTGGGGGTGCTGATGTACGAGATGATGGCGGGACAGCCGCCATTTGAGGCCGATAACGAAGATGACCTGTTCGAGTCTATCCTGCATGACGACGTCCTCTATCCGGTGTGGCTCAGCAAGGAGGCCGTGTCCATTCTGAGAGCGGTCAGTAGGAGGTGCTACTCCTGTTTAGTGGCTTTAGTGTTTCACAGTCGCAGAGGTCTTGAAGCTTCTTAAAGGGCCAGTGTTATGTATTTTCCAGACATATAGCTCTACTTTATGGCACAGCCAAGTAACTATGTTACCTTCAGTTGTTATAAAAATGTTCAAATATGACTTAAAAGAAATTTTACTTTGTAATTTAACATCTTGGAATTTGGCCTCTGTCTTTTTAAGAAACTCCTGCTCTTTCTGAAGCTCTGCCTTCAGAAAGTCATCCCAACATGGCTCCTCTATTAGCATTTTAATGGTTTAACAGCGTTGCTCTGAGCAGTAGCTCCTATAATGAGCAGTTCCAGCAGGTGTTTGGTAATTGCTGCTGGCTAGTCAGAAGGAGCTGAGAGTGGGAGTCACAGGGGAGAGGTGCTTTGTAAAGTGGAAGTGGGCTAGGTCCACTCAGGCTTTTTGCGCAGCTGAATCGTTGCCATAGAGATTAAAGGAGTTCTCAAAAATGCATGAAAGAATCAAAGCAACACTGTTTTCTTTATGAGGAAATAACATTATGATATGATGTAAAGCTCAAAAAAAGGTTTTACAATACTGTCCCTTTAAGGAAGTAAATTTAGACCCAGTTCTTGATCCTAGATCAGACATTTGCCTTTTAGCTTCCTGTTTTTTTCATTTATCTTTTTACTCTATGTATCTGCAAAATATAATTAAGAAAAGTCAAACTGGTGATTAAAGCACAGCTTAATGTTAAATTACTGTGACAAAATCAGTCTCAGCTAAATATTCGACTAAATAGTAATGTGTACAAGCTTAGTAAGGATTTCCCAGTGGGGATTGGGATTTTTATTTTTTGGGGGGGCCATTCAGCTACAGTGATAAATTCAGTTCCTTTAAAACTCAGTTACTTTATGGGAATCTGTTAAATCTAACACAATAAGACACTAAATATCATCAATATTACTTATTGTTATTTTTCTTGACAGTGATAGATATCTTTGCCCAAAAGGGGTCTCTGCAGGGCACCCTGCATATGCTGCTGCAGCTACAACTTTCTCACATAGTTTTGTCATCTGTTTGTGAACAGATAGCTATGGTTCACAAACTGTTACTGCAAGCTAGCTGTTAGCAATTTTTCTACTACTAATGGTTCCAAATTTCATCTCTCATCTGCAGCGGTTTGCTGATGTTAACATCTCTGCGTTTTTAATCAGTTGATAATTCGATGAGCAGCATATTTAGATGCAGCTTCGATTGATCCTATGCTGGCAAAGTCACAGTCAAAGTGGTTTCCTACATCATGAATTTGGCAATTCCCTTTCATTGTTATAACATTTCATAAATGACGTTTCAGCTACGGTCTTCAGCAGCCATAGTTGCATCACAAAGGAAAATAACCTGAGATTTAAAAAAAATACCGATAGGAGTTTGGATTTAGTCTGGAACTTAGATACTGACTTGATATATGATTTCTAAATGCCGTAACATGGACCCTGATCTGAAACATGTGATAGGATCCCAACATCCCTTAAACTTTAATAAATGGAATAAGATTCAAACACCAGAATGAACTATCACAGAGTTTCTCCCTACATTTCTGGAAATGTGTGCAATTTAGACATTCTACTACCTTAACAATAATTTGTCATTTGCTGGTTTGAGACAACACCAGTGAAAGTTATTTGATTTGTTCTTCAGATTCTGCTCACTTTCTTTCTAAGATATTTAGACTCAAAAATTTGCTTTGCTTGTTAGAGTCATTTGGTGCTGGAAAAAAAGAGGCAATCAGAGCTAAGTTTAACTTGAGAATAATCTCACCATTTCCAGGTGTGAGGAAAACGAGCCACTTTACCATGACAGATGTCAAAACAACATGAGCTAACTCCTGAAAAGCCTATCAAATAACAGACAGTCAGTGGCCTTTGTATAGTGAATTTCACTGTAAAATGGTCATAGGGTGCTGGGTCGACTGTACCAACAGATAAGGATGCAAACCAAATGTGTCATCTTATGGTAAACCTTTAGATGATGAAAGAAGACGATAAGGGACAGCAGCCGTCGGTCACGACTGGCAGCACTCTGTTTTCAGTGATTTATGTCAAACACTTTTTACAAGGTAAAACATTAATATACTTCTTAAGTCAGGAAGTTCAGTAAGGCACAATCAAATATTGGGTGCGCATTGATTCATTAGTAACCATGAAAATTCCTTACCATCATGTAGCCTACTATGTACAAAAAAACTTGGATAGCATCTAGACATTTGTACACTTCTCTGGTGTTAAAGGAAGCAATACTAATGACATGATGGTATAAATCATGTGGCGTGAATTCAAATCAACAAACATCAGGAGGGAGAAGCTAGCAATTTACAAAAGAAAACTGACCCACAGCTTCCTATGAGCTCCAACTTGGTCTGCTGCTTCCACACACAAATTACCTTGACTTCAACTAGTAGAAGCCATGGATATACCGGAGAAACGCCTCGGGAAAACAATCCCAGTTAACACTAGGGCTATATAATTATATCGATTCTACGATATTTATTGATTTTTTTCCCCCTCGGAAGGTATCGATTTTTCATCCACGAGTATCGATACGTTAAACTATAGGAGTCCATATGCTTATACCGTCTTTTTAACATGTCTGGTTTGTGACGGCGTAGCAGCAAGACTCCCTCCCCCAGCCTCACTTTCTACTTGTGCTTAAAATGCACATTATAAACTTCACACCAGTTTTTAGATTGTGTTAATAGGCCAAGTAAAAGCGGAGTTATACTAAAATAAGTAAACCATATTTTTCCGAATGTCAGAGAAATGTTAAAAACCAGCATTTCTGGTTATGTAAAAAGGAATGAGCTTCCAAACGTAAAAAAGCTAAACGCAACATTAGATTCCTTTGTTTTTGGAAATCTCAAAACTTCAATAAATAACGATGGGGTGTATTTTGTTGCTAAGAAACAAAGTAAAGTTGCACAAGTAACCGTGAAAAAGAACCGGTAACGGAGTAGCGGCGCGAACGGAGTAGCAGCAAAAGCAGTGAGATACCGAAATTAATGCAAAGTTTGGATATTGGAACGACTAGTGGCATCCACTTTGTAATTTGTTTTTAGCTTAGTGGTTTCTGTTCTGTATATAAAGGATTACCTGAAGAATGAACGCTCAGCATGCAGCTGCGCTCTGTTTTGAGCTGGAAGACGAAAAGGGAAAACCCGCAGCCAGAGTCTGGGCGCAGTGAGGATTGCCATGATGATGATGGCGGATCGATCATTCATATTAGCAACTGACAAAGAGTATCAGAGACCAAGATTACGATGAGATCCTGGCAGTCTGAGAGGCAGCTACTAAGAAACCCAAGCAGGGGAATGCTTGGGTTGCTCAGCTACAAAGAATTGATCACTACGGGGTGAGGCAGAGCCGCTCCCCCAGCAGCTAGTAGTAAACAGCTTACAGCCACAGCTAACTCCCGGAGCCAAGGTAGAAAAGCCTTTTCCCTTTAGTCCAAAAGACTTTTTTTACTCCACCCGCCACATACAGATTTTCTGGCATCTTGTTTTGACCTATGACGTTTTGTCAAAAATTGTATACAAAGAAATAATTGTCTTCATTTTCATGCTAATGTTATAAACTGTGTTGCTTGCAATATTTTTACATCAGTTTAAGAAATGTTCGATATATATTGTCATTTCAAATCATGAATAACATTCGTTATGAATATTTGAGCGTTTCACAGCGAAAAAATTAAAATTTTTCTAAATTGGATTTTGTTTAACTCAAGGTTCAAAATGCATCCACAGTATGTTCCAGGCACGTGCAGAGGGGGGACAAGGGGGGGTTGAGCCCCTGCCCTTTTTATCCTTGATGCCCCTAGTGCCCTTTTTGAGTTTGTTTTTTTTTACAAAAATTTTTTCTTTTATTTTTATATTTTTAATCTGTATGTCAGAAGGCCTCAGCAATAATATTTAGCTAAATATAATAATTTAGTAAAAATAAACTAGTCTGGCTGCCCTCAGTCGAATAATGACTCTGAGAGCCTCCATGTTGTTCAGACTCCGGGTCCATGGTGAGGAGGAGGCGAATCTGTGTCCTCTAACTATCAAATTATGAGCAAGAATATTTTTTCAAACACTGGTTTGTGAATAAAAACGTAGGTCTGATGTTGACGTTAGAAAACTGTTTCTATTTATATTTTTATAATCGTCCTTGCAATAGCAGGACAAAACCCGCCTCGACCCTAAACACAGAAATGTTTCAGCTGCAGAGAAAACTTCTGACTTTAACTTCATCATTCTGCTTAAAGCTCGGTTCACTACAGGCAACTTGAGTCGGTCCCACTGACAGATATAAAGAATATCTGTCTTTATATCAGACATCCTGATATAAGACACGATACTGTGACTGTCACTGCAAGTCACAACGCAGATCAAAGCCCCAGTACCACCTTGTACCGCCTGCTCTCTGTTCGCTCTGCTTCTCCTTAACATTTCTACCAGGCGGGTTAAAGCCGCTGCTGACGGGATCTGGGCTGTAGGTGAGCTGGAGGTAAATAGAAGTTATTGCAGAACCTCAAGTGTTAAAGGAAGATTTGGCCCAATTAGAGTTCACAAAATAAACATCAGAGAAAATATTGTAGCAATAATTAGAACCGCAGCAAAAAGCCAAACATGCCACAATTAAATGAATCAAAATGTCTCCAAGCATTGGCGGCCTGACGGGGGCCACTGGGGGATTCCAGGTAGATTCCAGGTAGATTCCAGAGATACACATCGCAGCAGCTGTTCCTCCAGGGCCGGCCCAAGGTAATATGGGGCTTTAGACAGAACCTCCCTGGAACCCATCCAACTAAGAACCTCAGCATCACTAACATATTTAAATATAGATAAAGTGAAGTTTGTGAGAGGGAGACCAGGTTTATTGGCCGAGTTTAAAATCAATCACTGATTATTGGTTATTTGCTGTGATGTATTTGTGAACAAACCCAATTCAAACACAAAGATTACACCATATTGTAGCCATGGTAACACAACAATCAACCTATCAAGATGATTCTTTAAACTTTTACAAATTAAACTTCCTACTTAAATCCTAAATGTACTATTTATTTTTCTCAGCTGAATGCATTAAATAAAATGTAATAACATTGTCATTCTCTATAAATGATGCTACAGATTTAGATCTATGGTCTGTGTTACAATTAAACAATTTCTAGGGGCCCCTGAGTGTCTGGAGGCCCCTGAATGGCCCCTACCAGCAGCTACTGAGTTTTCTTTGCCTTGATATTCCAGTCTTATAATTCTAGATCTAGAGGTTTAACATCAAACTATTATATAGAGTTAACCCCTTTGAGTTTTTGAATCTATAAATCAGTCTGCAGCCAGGTTGTTCTAGAGGTTAAATAGATATTATTAGGGCTTAATTAGTAAAATGGCAGCAATTTTGCTTATTTCATAGCTTTATAACCAGAGACCTTCTCTCCTCTGATCTGTTTAACAGCTACAGTCTCAGATCAGCTCAGCCCTCCAGGACTGTCAGCAGCAGAAACAGAAACTTTATACCTGTTGGGGAAAATATAGACTATATTTGCTTTGCCTTTATCCGCATGATGGCAATGATATAGTAGGATCCAATTAGATTCTTGATTAATATGGGTTGTTGCTATGTTGTTCTACGGCGTTTTTGTTCAATGTGCCCCTTTTTTAAATTTGAGCACATGCCCCTCCATAGGTCTCTGCACGGCCCTGATATGGTTCAAAAGAAATACATAAGTGCAATCATATGCATATTGAGAGTCTACAGAGGCTTATAATCTCCTCATTCAGCTCCTGGATCACTGTTGAAACTTTGAGTTTTGAGACAAATCCACATGAATTAAATTACAGAAACTACAGAAACTTTCTCACTGCATCTTTGATTAATTGTGTCCAGCTGTAAACCCTTAGTCTCTGTACAATCAGAGTCAGGTATTGTGTAGTTGGTGCTTTTAACCAGTTTTCAGTTAATTAAATCCAAGTCTATGGAACACAAAATGTCACTAAAATCACTCTGTCCCTCTAAAATCTTTCAGAAAATCACAAAAGTGCATCGAATCGTAGCAAAGTGTATTGTTTACCAAATATTGTGATATATATCATATCGTGATCAGAATATCGTATTGTATCGTGAGATTATTGTGTCGCTACACCCTACAGTAGTTCTGTCCCTCTCTTCCAACGCCTGTCACGTCATTTCAACGTGGTTGCAAAGAGTCGATTCAGTAAACAATTTGCCTCCCTGCAGAGAAATCCAGAAAGTATTTCTGGACAGTCAAGCAGCCTGTGAACATTGTTCCAGCTGACTTTTACACCATCAGAAACTGGCTACATGGTTCTGGCTGTTCTTGCCTCTGAAGATGGCTGGAACAAAGGACTGAAGCTACTCTGCTGGTCGAGTTTATTTTTCCGTGAGCGTGGACGCAGCCGTCTTCTCACCATCCTGGGTTGATTCACGCTTTTTGTCCCTTTGATGGCAGAAGCTCTCACAGTTCCGTGTTTCCATCTCAAACATCGCATTTACCTTGGCTGCCGATGTGTGGTCGCTGCAAAGTCCTGTGGGAAGGTGTGTGTTTATATGGACGGTTTTTCGCCCCGGAAGTCTGGACTTTGATTGGATGTGTGATGCAGCTGAAGGACTTCAGGCCACATGACAAAGCCAACTCCTGTCCAACGACATGATAAATGTCCCACTGCTTGTGAATTACACCACAGCTTTATAATATTGTTAATTTTCCCTAAATTAGATTCTTAAAAGTCTACATTTCATTATGACAAAATGATAGACATGACTTTTAATGTGATAATATCAAGAAAAAAATGCAGGAATATATAAATTTTCCATTTAGTGCTGTAGGACCATGACTTCTTGCAAATGTTTTACATAAGAATAGTAAATTATAACTAAAACTGTTCACATGCAAGAACAATTTGGATGAAAAGCTGAGTATTAAAGAACTTAAAATGGCTCTAAGCCATTTTAAGTTCTGGCTTGATGGCAGACGCTGCGCCAATCCGCCTGTCAACCTCCCGCTCCCTTCTTCCCCCATTCGTGAACAAGATTCCGAGATACTTGAACTCCTCCACTTGGGGCAGGACACCCCCCCTGACCCGGAGAAGGCACTCTACCCTTTTCCGGCTCAAGACCATGGCCTCGGATTTGGAGGCACTTATCCTCATCCTGGCCGCTTCACACTCAGTTGCGAACCGCTCCAGCGAGAGCTGCAGATCACGACCAATCAATCAATCAATCAAATTTTATTTGTATAGCACATTTTAGCAGCAAGGCATTTCAAAGTGCTTTACATCATTACAAACACAGAATCACAATGCAATATAGAATCAATCATTAAGTCAAGTTCCATCAATAAATTTGTAATTGATTACATTTCAATTACAATTCTAAACAGGTAGGTTTTCAGTTGAGATTTAAAAGAAGTTAGTGTTTCAGCTGTTTTACAGTTTCCTGGAAGTTTGTTCCAAATTTGTGGTGCATAGATGCTGAAAGCTGCTTCTCCTCGTTTGGTTCTGGTTCTGAGGATGCAGAGCAGACCAGAACCGGAAGACCTGAGAGGTCTGGAAGGTTGATACAATAAAAGCAGATCTTTAATGTATTGTGGTGCTAAGCCATTCAGTGATTTATAAACTAACAGTATTTTAAAGTCTATTCTTTGAGCTACAGTGGAGCTAGTGGAGGGACTTTAAAACTGGTGTTATGTGCTCTATCTTCCTGGTTTTAGTGAGAACGCGAGCAGCAGCATTCTGGATCAGCTGCAGCTGTTTGATTGATTTGTTGGACAGACCTGTGAAGACGCTGTTGCAATAATCAATACGACTGAAGATGAACGCATGGATGAGTTTCTCTAGATCTTGCTGAGACATTAGTCCTTTAATCCTGGAAATGTTTTTCAGGTGATAGAAGGCCGACTTTGTAACTGTCTTTATGTGGCTCTGGAGGTTCAGGTCAGAGTCCATCACTACTCCCAGGTTTCGGGCCTGATCGCTGGTTTTCAGTTGTAATAACTGAAGCTGTGCATTGACTCTAGATCGTTCCTCTTTAGGTCCAAAGAATGATGAAGCCAAAAGGACAACATTGTCTGCAAAAAGCAGAGATGAGATCCCAAGGCCACCAAATTGGATCCCATCAACACCTTGGCTGCCCCTAGAAATTCTGTCCATGAAAGTGATGAACAGAATCGGTGACACAGGGCAGCCCTGGCGGAGTCCAACTCTCACCGGAAACGAGCCCGACTTACTGCCGGCAATGCGGACCAGACTCTGACACCGGTCATATAAGGACCTGACAGCCTGTATCAAAGGGCCCGGTACCCCATACTCCCGGAGAACCCCCCACAGGGCTCCCCGAGGGACACGGTTGAACGCCTTCTCCAAGTCCACAAAACACATGTAGACTGTAGACTCCCATGCACCCTCCAGGACCCTGCCGAGGGTATAGAGCTGGTCCAGTGTTCCACGACCAGGACGAAAACCACACTGCTCTTCCTGAATCCGAGGTTCGACTATCCGACGGACCCTCCTCTCCAGGACCCCTGAATAGACCTTGCCAGGGAGGCTTAAGAGTGTGACCCCTCTATAATTGGAGCACACCCTCCGGCCCCCCTTTTTGAACAGGGGGACCACCACTCCAGTCTGCCAATCCAGGGGAACTGCCCCCGATGTCCATGCGATATTGCAGAGTTGCGTCAGCCAACACAACCCTACAACATCCAGAGCCTTAAGGAACTCCGGGCGGATCCCATCCACCCCCGGAGCCTTGAATCTCCCAAAGTTCTTATATCTTTTCCAGTTCATCCCTTTACACATTGCAGCTACCTTCTTTTCCTCTATGGATAAAGCCTTTACCAAATTTATATGGAACAATAAGCACCCCAGATTATCTGCCCTAGGATCGAGGTGGGCATAGATTGCCGAACATTAAGCTGTACTATTTGTGTAGCGCAGCTTTGTGCTGCTACTTGTTATTTTTTCACCAGTGACATACCCTCTTGGGTACAAATAGAGAACAACTCATTAACATTACCTTTGACATCCTATCTTTACTCAGCTGAACTTAAATATCTATTAAAAAACACCAAAAATCCATTTCTCAAAAACACAGTATCAGTTTGGCACCACTCCCATACAGTTTTAGATGGGGTGTCCAAGATCTCATGTCTGTCAACTATTTGGAGGAATAACAGATTCACACCAGGAAGAGCTGACAGAGGGTAAAAAAACTGAATATGGCTGAATAAAGGCTTAAATAAAATAGGGGAACTTTATAGTAAAGAACTTTTGATGTCCTTTGAACAACTGGTAAACAAATAAAGTCTACCCCAAAAGCATATTTTTAAGTATTTACAGATTAGAAGCTATGTTTACTGCCTCACTGAAATCTACTGCTGAACCATAGAGGATATAGCCATTCACCATAATCAGAGTAGAGGCCTACTTTCCAAATTTTATAATATTTTACTTTTAGCCTCGAAAAAAAATAGTATCTCATATTTACAAGCATGGAAAACTGATCTGCAAACAGAAATCCCTGAGGATGAATGGAATAACTCATGTCTATTGGCTCAAACGCAAACTATTAACTCAAGGTTTAGACTATTACAATACAAATGGTTATTTAGAACGTATATCACTCCTGTAAAACTTCACCAATTAAATGCAAATATTTCTGATGTTTGTGTTAAATGTAATATAGATAAGGGTACTCTTTTTGATTGTATGTGGCAATGTATGGAGCTACAAACTTTCTGGAAGGAAGTTATTATGTTCATTTCTCGCTTGACTGAACAGGACATGCCAGTGGACAGTAAACTTTGCTTACTGCACAGATGGATTTAAAGAACCTACGAAGAGAAAGAAGCTTGTGAGTTTTTGCCTTTTGCAGGCTAAACATTTGACTGCTCTGAAGTGGAGGAACACAGAAAGACCAAAGATAAATGAATGGATCAAACTATTGAGCAACAACCTGGCAATGGAAAAAGACTGACTTATATAATAAAGGGAAGCTTGAAGACTTCAAAGATATTTGGTTTCCCTCCCTACACCTTGTCAAACACTGTGACATGTAAACTTAATTTTTCTTTTCTTTTTGTGCTGGTAGAGTGAGCTGCCCCCCTTGGCACCGACCTCCTGACACCGGCCCTCTGGCAGAGGCCCCATGGCAAACAATACAGTATTCCTTTAGTTGTTCCCCCCAAACATTTTTTCATGTTTATTTAATGTCAGCTTTTGATTGGTCAGGATGACAAATTTTGCTGGACATTAAATCCTCCCCATAATTATAGCAATAAATAATAATATAATTGTTTTGAGACCATTTTCCGGTAATATACTGATAATGAAAGAAAATAATAATAATTTTAAAAAATCCAAGTTTGTTCTCTCAAAGACAAGTAAACAAAATTTTTTACCGAAAGCATCACACTGGAACTGGAATGTATTTTAAATATCTAAAATAAACCACAACCACCAAAAGCAATTAATTAAATAAAAAAATGGAAATAAAAACCACACACAAGTGAAACAATTGATATAAAAGATTATGAAAACAAAATGCAGTTGAAAAAAATGATTGAGCTCCTTTTAATTTCTACATACATTGCAGTTTGTGCCGATGCCACAAGATGTTACTAAACCTTCCACACTGTTCCTTTAAACTAATGATCCTCTGTCTCCTTGTGTTTGTCAGTTCATGACGAAGAGTCCGAACAAGCGTCTGGGCTGCGTGACAGCGCAAGGCTGTGAGGATGCCATCAAGGTCCATCCATTCTTCAGAGAAATTGACTGGATGCTGCTGGACCAGAGGAAGATCAAGCCTCCGTTTAAACCTCGTATTGTGAGTTCAGTCTGGGAGATTGTGTGCTAACGCTTTCCAAAGAAAGTTCTTGTTTGTTTTCTAATTTGGTTAAAAACCGCTGACACGGCTGCAGGAGTCCCACAAGTGCAAAGGCTGAAATCTAACCAAGCAGCACCTTATCTGATGTTCTGCTTCTTACAGAAAACCAAAAGGGACGTCAATAACTTTGACCAGGACTTCACACGTGAAGAACCTGTCCTGACACCCGTGGATGACAGCATCATCAAACAGATCAACCAAGATGAGTTCAAAGGATTCTCGTACTTCGGAGATGAAACATCTTAGATTGCCGACATGTTGGATCCCAACTACCCCAGGAATTGGGAATTGTGTCTTCATTACAGATCCTGTGCTTTTGTTTGTCCTTTCATACATATGAACTATGACTGTACGTTTCAGCAGCATGAGGAAGGTGTGTGCATGCATCTCCAGAGAGACGCTCATTCTTTCATACAATGTGACGTGTCTTGTATCTGCCTGTAAAGAATGTTTGTTGTTTTTTCTCTTGAACATGTCTGAATGGCAAAGACATGAATGAATAATTGTATTTAAAGCAAAAAAAAGTGCTTTATTCCCTGAAAAATTAAGCGAGGAAAGGCAGAGAAGTTGGCGTCTTACGTTTAGTCAAAGCAAGAAAGGAAATGTTAGGAAGAGGCACCAAGTCCTCAACATTTGCATTGCTAGACTTTAATTTTAGTCCAGCTGTTTTATTTGAAGCAAAGAATGGAGAGAAAGCAGAAAATGATGATGGCGTATTAGGGCCATCATATATAGAAAAAAAATTAGTAACTGTCCACCAATAAACTCAGAAATGCTACAATTTTTGTTTTTTCTACAATGTGCCTCATAGGAAACTGATATTCCAGCTCTTAGTTTAGTCCTAAATGGTACATTAGTTTCTTGCTAACTGAGCCTGATGTAGCGTGACACTGGGAGCGTCTGTTGCTGAGTGAAGCCCTTTCAGACGATGATGTTGGTTAGGGAGCCGCTGCCTGTGCTACCAAACACAATTTTAGTGAGATCTGCCTTCATGTTTAGGCTTTTAGTTCTATAAAGGCGCTTGTGCTTCCAGGCGAAGTGTGTTGGCATGGCAACTCAAATGGGAAAGCTAACCTCCTTCATGGTTATAAACTAGGTAGAAAAAAGTTTTTCAACTTTTATTTTTCTGTAAATAATAATAATGATTAGAATTGTCAAACTCCTCCACCCTCAGACTGTCTTCACCAACATGTTTACCTGAATCCAGTTATGATGCACTGAAGAGTTACCACTTGGACTTTTTCAAGTTTTTTCAGGTTACAACCATAAACTTTGACATTTTTAATGAAAAGTTATTTTCTCTTTTTTCACGTAATAAAACCACATAGTAGTGAATAACTGTAAAGCGGAAGGGAAATAAAATATGGATTTCCAATATTTCGATAAATAATCAGTTCAGCCCCATTATTTTTCCTTAGAAAACCCGGAGTCTTCCTGTGGAAGACATCAAAACATGCCATATTTTCTTAATTAAATTTAGGTCTGGACTTTGACTGAACCATTCTGAGACATGAATATCAGACTAAAGGGGTCTGAATGCAAGTAGATGCAACTCATTTCCAAGTTTTATGCACTATTCAGTGTTAGTTTCTTACAAAACAAAATTTACTTAAATTCAATCAAGTTTGTGGTTTTCAGCTAAGAAAATATGGAAAAAGTTTGACTGGCTCTGCATTGCACTGACGCAGACATCTAGTTATATTACAAATAGAAACAATCTGGTCTGTGTTACATCACAAATAAATCTTGAGGCATATTCATACCATAAGGTATACCGTTTATACATTCCTACATGTCTCTTAGCACCATTTAAAACTGTCAGGGTTTCCTTTGAAAGAATAAAATATAAGCATTTCCAGACAATTGATTCTACAGCATTTACACATTGAAGGTGGTTTATGATAATTATTACATTCCTTTATATAAAAAGCTGGCTTTATTCATTGAAAAAAGATTCCTGCTTTGTCACATGGACATGCTTGGACCAAAAAAATTAAAAGTCCCCTTGCTTGTGAAGGTGATGGTGATGTGAAGAGTCCAACAACATTTTAAAATACAGTGAACCCCACTCCACATATTGACTGAAAATTTGCCCTTACATCAATTTTTTTTGCGGAAAAATCTAAATCAAAAGAAAATGCAGCGTGGGTGGGAAGTAGCAGAGGGCATGAAATACCCATGCCCTCTGCTACATGACATGCTATTGGCTATCATTAGCAAAACAGCCAATCAGGGAGCAGCATGCATGTTCATTGACTGATTGGCTGTACCCTCTGCAGAAATGTAAAATATTCAGGAACCAACTTTATGAAATGTCTCTGGATTCTTCACCTCACCATTGCTTTGTCCCTCTCAGTGCCTCTTGGCAGGAAGCAAGTTTGAGCAAGAAGCTTCTGGATCTCTTATCAAGGTGATAACAACCTACAGGGCTGGTTATTAAGCCAGAAAACAAAAAAAGATTTGCTAAGCGTGTTGGTCATCCAGGCATGAGGTCAGCAGCTTGGTGGTCACTATTTGTTTCTGTAACACCTTTTGTTTGAGCAGCGGCTGTGATTGGTTGACATGTTGGATGTATTGGACATATTGGACGTATCATTTCTCAGCAGTCTATACTCAAAGTGCAGGCGGGTTCATGTTAAACTGAATGTATTTGCTCTGCAGTGTGTGTTTACATTATGCAGAGAGCTGTTGTCTTTAAGTTTTATTTAAAACGTCTTTATGTTTTCATCGCTGTCTGTAGAGTTTGTGTGATAAATTTTGGTGACACTACACTCCCATCTTCAGAGACTCATCACTCCCACCTCTGATGTTCAGAGGTTTTGCTTTATGTTGCAGGTCAGAAAAGGTCTGAGAAAATTCCATGTGCAATACTCCATGAGAAACTTGTTTCCTTTAGGTAAATGTACTCTATCTGTCTCTGTCACTCCCAGGCCTTCCTTTCTTCCCTGACACAGATTTACTTTCAGTTCTCAGTTGAGCAGATGAGTGAGGATGACTCCACATATTTCAATATCTTTGTATCATATCAGTTGGAATTACATGTCCAAGTATGTATTTTTTGCATATATTATGTTTTCTCCAGCAGTTCCTACCCTCTACTGGAACTGGATCTTTGGACGATTGGGACCTCCAGTACTGCTAGAATTTAAGCATACAAATATTGCAGTTCACTCACATTAAACATTGTGTAACTGATTACCGTGGATCTAAAAGGATCCAAAAGGGAGTGCTTCTCCTACAGTAGCAACACCTGCAGTTTGGATGTGCATAACATCCAAACTCTTCCCTAGAAGTTTTTAGATAGACGTTTGCTTAGATTGAAATTCTAGGTTTGAGCAGAGAGGTAGGAAGGTTTGGGGGGAACCATGTGGGCCGGCTTGACTTCATTCTGTGTGTTGAGCTCCTTCTCCAATGACAAGTCTCACTCTGTGTGGTTAATGTCTGGTTCCTTTGTGGCCCAGTCGGGCGTGTCAGAGTGTTCCTCACTATGTGGCCGAAGACCTGCTGATATTTTTATTTTACTCTTGTACCCATGGGAGGCCAGATTTTCTGACATCTTTTGGTTCATTTGTTTGTTGCCCTGAGCAGTTGATGGTGAATAGGCTCTTCCAACACAACTGATGAAAAGTTTTGGATCTGAAGGTTTGACCATGAAACTATGAATATTATGGTCTTGTCATAGTTTGAAGACGGTGGTTGAGATGTTGTTGACTTAAATCCATGGGCCAATCAACAAATTCAATCTGCTTCCAATCAAATTGCTTGGCTAGATCTGCCTTGTACTACTAATGAGGTGGTTTTTAAAAAACGGAAAAAACAGAATCTTCAAATGGAGATGAATCTGGTCGGGCTGACGGGGGAAGAACTGGTTAAAGCATTGGTTGTGGAAAAGGAGCTTTATTCATAGAAATACCAGAATAAAGGAGAATCACTGGTCTGTGGAAAGCACTGCCTTTACTGCGCCTACTTTGTCATTGATTTCTTTGAAACCACAAACTTTATTGTATTTTGTTGGTGATTTTATGTAGTCCATAATATGCCAGTGGAAATGTTGCAGGTTGGATCGGATCAACGGTTGGAGGAACCAACAAGAAGTTGCTTTATGGGTGGGGTTTCTTAGCTACCCTGCACACTGACAAACTGAAATTTAGGCCCCTTCCTCTTTGGAAATTGCTCATGTTCAAACTGGATGAAGAGCGTCTGTACATGCCACTGTTTAGATTTTCCTACAACTTCTCAACTAGATTTAGCTCTGGACATTGACTGGGCCTTTCAAAAGACAAAACCTGCTTTAATTTGAACTAACCAGTGGAGTTCTGGCTCCAGTATGCTTCATACTGGTGATGGTGTGTTAAGTTGAATGTGGAGTGTTAGTCTTAAACTATTATTAGCCTCTGGTGAAGACCTTGAGCTTCAGTTTTACTCTAAATCAATTAGATGCACCACTCTATTAAACGATCTCATAAAATATCAATAAATGACTTTGAATGAAATGTTGTAGATGATCTGCGATAAGTGTGAAAAAGGATAATCACTTTTGCAAAGCACAGTAAAACAGATCACTTATAAACATTTTATGAAGTCACTGTGAAAACATATTGAGATGATGTAGTGTAGTAGCAAATTTGGTACTAGAAAAACACATGACCAATCAAAAAACAGCAACCTTTTAAAGTGACAGAGGTTAAAACAGGCCATTTTAGAGAGAATAGTAATAGCAGCACAACAATTTACAATGTAAAAAATATAATGTATTTTTAAATGACGCTTGTGAAAAATAATAGAATTATTTGAAGAAGCAAGATGTGGACTCTCGCTGAGTACTTTTAGTATTCCAGCACTGGGCTTGTTTCATGGATTTCCTGTCACTCAAACTCTAAAAAACTGTATTTATGTCAACATGTGAACATAATATTACAGTTTGGGAGACCTGGCATGCTGTAATGCTGTAACTAAGTACTAGCAACATACATGTAGCAGTAAACATGTATCTCACTTAGCAGTAGAACATGGAGCAAATGTTTTATTCCGAATTTAAACTCTGAACTCCACAGAAAGCCAAGCAGACAGAACAGTTAGTCACGTTTCTTATGTCCATCATTTTCAGTTTCCTCTCTTCCTCCTCTTTTTATGTCTCCATCTGCAACTTTGAAAATATTTAAATGTCAAGTTGTATGTCCCACTACGCCCCCCAAAAAAGAACACTGTGTCCCAGAAGTCTTCCATTGCCGTTTGCCGTTTCCAACAAAAACATCCTTGAGCTTAATGTTCACTGATTCTTTTCACATCAGTAACAAGCAGTGAAAACTGAACTAAGTGCTAAAATCATTCTTCTATACAGATAGTTTCTGATTGCATACATTTAGTTTTTTTTTTTGTGGGTCCTGTATTTGTGAAGATCTGTCAGTACATTCTGTAATGAAACCCGTGGTGTTATTTTGTTTTCATGCCTGTCATGTGAGTTTATGCCTATTTTTTTATTTTATTTTATTATTTGGTTGTGCTTTGGTTGTGAAAGATGTACTGTATTTTCAAAGGATATGAAGGTGTATTTTAATTTTTGAAAGGAATTAAATATGATGTCAGAATGAAACTTCTCTGTTCTTTATTGATTTTATTGATACTTATATTAGGCTATTACTGAAAAACAGTTATAGACAGGTATTATCTTGCAGCTTCAATTATCTTTTTAATCAGAACAACCGTCAGAAGTAGTTTATCTTGTTCTTTGTTTCTGAAAAATGTAGTTGGACCGGCTTGTAGCGGTAGCTTAACAGCCGGGGCTGAGGCAGAATGCTGCTCTGGCCTGACTACTTCGGCTTAGCTCTGACCTAATCAAAATAAATTCTTCTGAAGATGAAGTTTTACCTATCTGCTTGGAGATACCTTGTGGATTCAAAGTAACAAGTAAACACACCCCCTTTCAATATACTAATTAAATAATTATTATCAGCTATCACCTGAACCACCAGTAGAAATTTTTGTATCTTTTCAACTAATTTTTGCTCATCAGTAGTGTTCATGTTCACTAACTCCCTCTAACCTGATTGAGAAAGTGGTGCTGCATGGTTAAGAGGGATCAGGAAATGTGTTTCCATTGACCACATAATTGTGCAATTTGGAATTACATAAATAAATTTGCTTAATGGAAACACGCTAATTTAAAAAAAAAAAAAAAAAACTTGGATACTTTCTGATAAAACGTTTTGGAGCTAGGATGAAAATATATAATTTTGGTATGTATTTTCAGACGTATCAAAATTAGGCTGTTTCGCAAAACTGCAATAGAAACACTTTCTTCGCATCACACAAGTCATGTGATGTAAAAGGCTGACTGGCGGAAACCATGAAGAAGACGACAGGACGTAGTTGGAGGATGATGGCAAGGTGTGTTTTTTAATATCACAATAACAAACTTTTTCACATGTTATTTTTATTGAAAACACCAAAAACACCTCAATTATGAAGTTGTTTTTTCAACTTTAGCAAATGTTGAAAAAACATTTACTAATGTTTTTTTCATTTGCACACAAAAAAACCTTGTAGTTTTGTGTGTAAAACTGAGGTTTTGCACACATTTGTAATAGAAATGCTGCAAGTATAACGTGTGTATGTAGCGCTGGCTAAGAACTAAACATTCATCTAGTTCTTAGATGAACTAAGAACTAGTTCTAGTTCTAAGAACTAGATTCAAACCAAACTGCCTGGTCTGAGTGGCTAAGTTTACATTTAGTTAATAAAGACTAAAAAAAAGTCTACAAATCAGGCTAAGAAATCTTTAAACTGGAAGAAAGTTTATCACATTCTAAATTGTTTTTAGGCATGATATCACATCAACAACTTCAATGTTTTTATGTGGAGGTAAGAAATTGGGGGAATTCTAGTAAATATGCAGAGAACATTCAGTTTGTTTCCCCAGAAGAAGAAAGTCAGTTGCTGAAAATGAAACATAATTTTCAACCAAAGCTGCTAAACCCTTATAAGGCGGCACCAAGTCTGTGAGCGAGCGCAGAGCACGTTAGATGAGGAACAGATGATAGATCAACTGGTAAACCTTTGGGTTAGTAATCGAGAAGCTCTGAGTTTCACTCTTTTTTTAAATATTGTTTCTTGGCCTATGTTTATCCTTCTGATAAAATACTACAAAATGACATTTTTTATGTCAAACAACAATGCAAATATTTACCAAAATATTTACCAATTTAATAGTTCAGACACTTAGCTGTATTTTATATTTAAAAAATTGACTTTCTCGGTTTGAGCATGGCTATTTCAGTCTTCAAAGGAATTTGTCCTGAAAGACTATTTCTTTAAAATTAAAAAGCAAGATGGAATTCTTCTGAACATCTTCCATTATTATTATTATTTACATCAGAATCCATGTGTAGGAAGTGCATCAGGAATATTCTTCCCGTCTGAAACATGTACTGACAGCAAGACAAGTAAGCCAGCAATATATGAAAGCTTTCTTTTTCTTCCTTCCTTCCTTCCTTCCTTCCTTCCTTCCTTCCTTCCTTCCTTCCTTCCTTCCTTCCTTCCTTCCTTCCTTCCTTCCTTCCTTCCTTCCTTCCTTCCTTCCTTCCTTCCTTTATTTCCTTCTCTCTGAAAGGGGTGCCTTTTGCTCTCTTTCATTCTTTCTTCCATTTTCCTTTTTTCCTTCTTCCTCTCTTTCACTCTCTTTTCTTCTTGCTCTCCTTTCTTCCTCTCTTTCACAGGCAAATCCACAAGAATGTTATTTATGTTGATTCTCTACAGTGATTTATAAATTATTTTTCCACAAGAAGGCAACTTTTCTTGTTTCATTAAATTAGTTTATGTTTAGCTGATAAAAATAAAAACCAGTAAATGAAATAGTTTTTTTCTTTTTTGAAAATGAAAAGAAACTTTGTGTCTCTCTCTGTATTTTGAACTTGACATGTTTGCATGGCAAACATGTAAACACCACACTTTTTAAAGATTTATTTTTTAAAATCGTTGTGGGCAATCTTACTTTATTTTCAAGTTCGTATTATTCCTTTAAACATCTAACTTTGATATGACCCTGCGCTCATAGGCGCCGGAACAGGGGGTCAGGGGGCCATTGCACCCCCCGCCCCCCACCTTAACCCACCTGTTATGTTCGTTTCTAGGGTACAGCAAAAATGTTCGTGAGTCAATTTGACCCGGGGAGTGTTTAATCATGCAATAGTGTCAGAAACCAAAACATTCCTCCAAAACATTTTTGTATCTGATTATTAACTCCAAATCTAACCATTTCAATCAATATTTGTGCAATGATGTTTTTTTTATTTCTCAGAAATTAAGGATCAATGACGACAAACTACTCATTTACTCATTTGGAAATAAAAAATGGAATTTCCATTTTTAATGTCCACTGAAAAAATCTAGACAGAAAAAAACTATAATTTCCTTGAAATTGATCTTTGGTAACATTTTTTATATTACACTTTTTTTTTCAATGGGTGATCTTTATAATTGAATTTGAGACACATATTTTTCAGGGTCAAATTGACCCACTGAATAAAATCAAGATAAATGACTCATGCAGAGAGTATTTATGTTTCCCTCCACTTCTGCTGAGTGTCACTCGGTGTGGGTGGAGTTTGTCCACGGGAACAGAAAAGATTCCCGTCAAAAGTTGTATGAACACCTGCTTTCTCGCAGTTTCCTAGTGAAGTAAAGAGAGTAGTGAGAAAGTGGGCTTGTGTGTGCATGTCTGTGTGGTGTGTTGTGTTTGTGTTCACCAGCTATGAACCATGGTGAAATATGGTTCATAGCTGCAAGGAAACACATAGAATTGGAAATTTTTTAATCTTTTTTTGCACTTTAACCTGACTGATGGGTCAAATTGACCCGAACAGTATCTATGTATAAAGTAGATCTAGGGGTTGGTACAAATGTGTAAAATTAATAAATTTTCAATTTATAGGTAGAGTGCACCTATTAAGACAAATAGAAAAAGTTTCATGCTTCCAAAAAATACTTCCAACTATTTAAAAAAAAAAAACTTTAAAATGGTCAATTTGACCCTGCACATAACAGGAGGGTTAAAGGCCCTGCCCTGCCCGTCTGCTGGTCCCACCAGACATTTACACAGGCTGCACACAATCCGTGACTGACATCTCTCTTTGTTTATATGCAGACAGAAGAACAGATAAAACCTCCAGAACTGAGATTGGACCAAATCTAGGGCTCCAGATCATAACAGTCACCCAAAGGTTTACACACATGCTGCAGCTTCGGGTCGGGTTGGGATCATGAACCGGTCTGACATCTGAAAAAAGGCTTGGACTCTGATCCGGTCCAGGTCTGAACCAATTCTGCCTAAAAAATTAAATGAGATTTCTGTATTTGTCACCATTTATAGAGCTGTGACGATGCTACTGGTGGGGTGAAACACAAGACATGTAATGTCATCATTACCAGTGATGTAATGATGACCAAACCTTCATACAAACATGGTGTTTTAATACCGTGATCTCTGTATTCAGCTGTTATTAGGTCGGCTGCAGGCATTTATCCTCTTTTACATTTTTCCAGACTCAAGTTTTGAAAATGGAATAAAGTCCATTCCGCCATCTAAATGCTCTGTATAAAGCTGCCTTCTGCATGTTCCCCGCTGACAACTTAACATTTTTTTCTGATTATTTTCCACCAAATCACTATGACCGCAGCGCATTTAATAGCAAACAATCATCAAATTTAGCCAGACCGCAGCATGGTAGACCCAAAAACGTTGTCCTGCAGCTAACGGATGTTTACTGTTTACTTCGGGACAAATTACGACAAACCCACTGAACTGACTGACAGGAGCCATCATATCAATTGAACAAGTGTGCGCGCCTGACATTCAAAGTGCGTAGCAGAGGTGACGAAACACCTCATGCCCCCTCCCCACCTCAAAAATGAATCCGGCGCCGCTGCCTGCGCTACTCCCTCAGACACCTGTTGCACATCAGGGGGACAAACAGGTAGGCGCGCCGCTCCGGGCTCACCGGGGAGGGTGGCGAAGATCAGCCGAGAGGGGGTGGCTCCCGGCGGCGGTGCGAACCAATCAGCGCCGTGGGAGCGCTGTCACCGTGCCAGCTGACACTCAGGTCAGAGCCCGAGCAGCCTGTGGAGGGACTTCTGCTATCAGAAGGCGAGGAAAAGTTTTGACAAGCGGACCTGCGGGCGGTTTTCTCTCGACAGCTGCGACGGTAGCTCTGCTCTCTTCCAGTCTAGTGGAACGCTTTCCTGTGCGGGTGAGAGGCTGTACGATCCTCGGCAGTGTTCTGAGACTGTACGGCCCCGTTCCCCCTTCTGCTGCTGCGGGCTCCACAGCCTAGATTCCTGGACTAATCCGAGCGGTTCTCTGCTTCATGGCATGATCCGGCACTGGGCTACTCCAACCTGCGCATTTGAGTCTAATACCGGCTCTTTTTTTTTTTTTTTTTTTTTTTTTGCATTTTCAAATTCAATAGCAAACTTCTATTGACTCAAGTTGGACTTAACTCAGACTGAAGGAGTTACAGCACTGCGACTGAGATTACCTGCAAACATGACGGCTGATAAGGAGAAAAAGAGGTAAGAGCCCCGGTTGGATCTTTGGAAGCTGATTAAAGCACATCTGGGAAAGATCTCATTTCTTATTTAGCTGCGACAGAAATCACACGACCTGTTGCTGCTGCGCTCCACGTGACCTGAGCGGGATTCACTCAGCTAGTCGCTTTAATGTGTGCAGAGCCGAAATTAATACTTCACTTTTGATTAATCTTATTAGAGCTGTTCTCTGAAAGGGGAGGCTTTTGTTTGCAACTTTAAAACTTCACATCGTGCAGAATGCTCCGCAACATTTAGTTAAAACTAGAGATGCATCAGTCAGCAGATTATCGGAAACGGACGATTTTTATTTGAGTAGGCTACCTCTAATTTGTATTCAGCAGGTCAAATACTGAAAAATGCTTTCATTTTTGGTCTACCAACGGCATGTACGTTGATGTTCTTATTTAAGTCGAATAACGATCATGTAAAGATGCATCAATGCATAAATGGGGTAACTCCTTCATTTTCTGTCAGATTTTAAAACTACTACATCCAACCACCAACTCCCTTTTAATACATAAAATAACATAAAATAAATTGGTCAGGTAACAATGATAACAAAAGGTCAGATGTTTTTCTTCCCTGGCGCCCTTCAGAATTGCATCCAGTGAATACCTTTTTTTCTGTGCTCAGTTTAAGCACAAATCACCAATAATTTGCTTATGGATGCAGTTTTCTTAAAACTGTGTAGATGTAACTTTTAAAGCTGTAGTAGCACATGAACTCAACAACAACTCAATAAAAAACTGCAAATGAGCCAAATTAAAAGAAAAAATTAGTTTGATAAAGTACACACTTTGCATCATGCACATTGTGATAAGGTCTACAAAACGACTTAATATGACACCCACATGAAGCCTTTCAATGCAAGGCAGATCCAAATCTCCATTTTGTGACCTTTGACCTTATTTGAAAAAAAACCCCAAGCTTCTTGTGCACAGGGTAATCAGCTCTCAGCGATTGCAGCAGATATCAGGCCGCCTGCTTGGGAAATTTCTAGAACTTTTAGATGTCTCTGCTGTCAGATTACATCAGCTTTCTGCGCTGCTTTGGACCTGCTCGAGTTTCTGACAACATTCATGGATCTGCAGCTAATTTGCTGGATTTTATGTAGGATGATACTCCAGTTTGATGCTGGTTTTGAATCGCTCACCCACCAGTCGTTGTTCAAGAAGCAACAGAAGTCAGGGGTGTGGGGGGGGGCACTCAATATCCTGTCAAATGTGAAGTGGAAAATTTGAATTTCTTGTATTATTATTATTATTATTTATAGAGCTCTTAGTGTAGACATCAATATGAATAGGCTGTAGGCCGCCTGACGCCGGACTGTCTGTCCAGTCCAACCTGAGGCTCTGCTGCTCTTCAGCAGGAGCGGAGCAGGAATTTCCACGGCTAACAGAATCGCTCCGACTCCAAAGAGTCAAAGATTTTAAAAAATGATCTGAGGAGACAAGCATTTCCTATCGTCCATTTTAGGGAGGGGAGTTGGGACATGTTGGGGTGTGTGTAAGAGTTGAGCGGTTTCTTATCCCCTCTGCTTGTTTGAGTGTTTGTCTTTGTGTCACACAGTAGCTCTTTGTGGCAACCGCAGCCTCGAAGTCATAAATGCTCTGATAAGTTGTGTGATTCACAGCAGCCGGGAGCTCAAGTGCCTTCAGATCAGATTTATTAGATGACGATGTGATGGGATGAAGTCATCAGAGAGGCTGCTGTTCTCTGGGTGGCTGAAAAAATATATATCTGTCATGTCCAAACTCAAATGCTGATTCTGCAGCAGCAAAGTCCAGAAAGCAAACAAATAAGGGGAGAAAAAACAGATGAATCATTCCTCCCATCCAGGCTGCTTTACTTTCTGTTTTAAATTCTGTTTTATGGTTTTATTTCACAATCACCTTTGTGATACAAACTGAAAGGATTCCTTTGAGGACTGCAGCTTTTTGAAGTGTCTGCCGATCGTAAAACGCTAATTTGAGCTATTTTATGTTGTGGAAGTTGCCTGGTTTTTTATCTTCGTTATTACAGCCATTGATCTTCAAATATTACTCCTATGGTTTAACTTTTACTTCATCCACCAAAATAAAGAAGAAAACTGTCCAAAGAAAAATCTCCTTAAAGTTATTTATTGTGCAAAATTGCTGCAACTATGTCATTTAGTTTTCTAGCTAATGCAGACAGAACATCTAATTTACAAGCTAAATGAAAAAACAAATAATGCTTATTAAAAAAGTTTTTTAATATTATGTATATGATACAGTTAATGTTAAATGTGTGTGATATAAATATTTAAAGTCTAAAGAGTTATTCAGCAAAGTCCATCTTGTTTTATAGGACAAATCTAGCAATGTTGAAATTGTTTTATTTGGCAAAACTACAACATAATTTTTTTTGCATCACATGATTTTTGCATCACTACCAGACATTGCCGCTGGTGCAGAAGGAGACAGGAAGTAGTAGATTATTATGGCCTAGCATGTTTTTTTAATGTCTTATCACAAGAACAAGCTTATTCACTTATGATTTTAATTGTGTTTCTTATTTAATAGAAACACTGCAATTCCTCAATTGAATATTTTTGATATTGGCAGAATATTGACAGTGTCTTGTGCACATTTTCAATTGCTAATGAAGTTCTAGATTGAGGAACATGTCATAAAGAGTCTGATGTTTCTGGTTTCTCAGCAGCTCCCCAGCTGCCATGTTGTTTCTGATCAGCAGTGGCAGCGGAGGCCTGTTAGCACATCAGCCTGTTAACCCCCCGCCAGCACCGCTGCTGACTCCGTCAAACGGTTTTATTTAAACACCCTGCTTGACTGCCACCAGAAATAAGTGGCAGGCATGTAAAGGAACCAAGCTCCCCACCCACAACCTGTCCCCTTCCCACACACACACACACACTTTCACGTCTCCCAACATGTGATTCTACTGGAAACAATGTGCAAAGGTCAGAGTATGGACCAGCTGCCAGGGAGATATAGGTTTCACGGCTGTATGGTGGGTGATCCATGCTACTTCTCAGTGGCTGTATGGAGAGCTGGAGCGGACCACCTGATTATACAGCCGAGTGTAAAACAAAAGAAAAACAGCAGATAAGCACCTGATGCATAATCATGAGAAGAAACGTGTAGGACGTGCAGGAAATGTCCAGATGGGGATAAGTCTGGAGTGTTTTATTGAAGAAAACAGATTCTCCTGTTAAGAATTAGCTGCATATTTGTCATATTTTTGATGGACTTTTTGCCGAAAAAGTTTATTCTCCTGTTTGTTTCCATTAGCTAGTTCAAAGATCACTTTAAAGGAGTAGAGGTATGTAAAATCAACTCTTTAGCTTTACGTCATGCTAATGTTAAATAATGTTATTCCCTCATAAAAACATACCTAAGAGTGACGTCTTGATTCTTTCATGCATGGCAACCATTCAGCCGTTCAAAATGCTTGGGTGGACCTAGCTCTGCCTTCGAGGTGCAGCTCCTGCAGCTGCAGTTCCCAATCTTCAGAGCTTCCACCTCACAGAGAAGCCTTCCGCCTCTCAGCTCCTTCAGACTAGCCAGCAGCAATCAGCAATTCCACATCTGGTGGAACTGCTGAGCTCATTATAGGAGCTACTTCTCAGTGAAACACTGGTAAGACATTGTTAAAGGGGAGTGATGCTGGGATGACTTCCGGAAGGCAGAGTTTCAGAATGAGCAGGAGCTTCTTCAAGAGACAGAGGCCCAATTTGAAGGCATTAAATTATGACATCAAATTTCTTTTAAGTCATATTAGCTATATGTAAAATTTTTATAACAATTGAAGGTAACATTTAGTTGATTGTGATATAAAACTGCACTATGTGCCTGAAAATACATAATACTACCCAAAGCATTGAATTGGGTCTTAGGAAGTCCTATCAGTGCATCAGATTGTTGCATTTCTGCACTACGCCCATTTACCTCACCATTTAAATCAATAAAGAAATGAAGACTGATCAGAAAACGTGCAGGGAGGAAGCTAGCCGGCCTGCTGACTCAACATTTCACATCACAGCTCTGCCCCAGTTGGCACAGAGCCGGTCTTGACTTTAACCCCTGCTGGTCAGATCCGGTCCCCCAAAACTACCAAAGCATCACTTTACAGCACAATGGCCCAGTGCAGGATGGAGGAATGCAAAAATGAGACGGAGGGAGGAGATGCGAGTGGATTTACTGCCTCTCTAGCTTTGCAGTCCGCTGATGGACTCTGAATGGAGAATGGCGAGGTGGTGGGTGGTAAGGCTTTAGCAATTTAAAGTTGCTGCTTACCAAATGTTGTGCAGTTCTCTGGAATTTTT
This sequence comes from Xiphophorus maculatus, assembly GCF_002775205.1. Taxonomy (NCBI): domain Eukaryota; kingdom Metazoa; phylum Chordata; class Actinopteri; order Cyprinodontiformes; family Poeciliidae; genus Xiphophorus; species Xiphophorus maculatus. The sequence continues at coordinate 28,600,661 of NC_036464.1, forward strand.
CTGATCCATTTGTTACTGAATTAGTGTAATTATAAGGGTTGTATTTATCCAACCAGCTCATAAGATGAAACCTTACACAATATTGGGTTCACGCAATATAAAGCTCCCTTTTTTGTGTTTTATCACACATTATACTGTGCTTAAAAAGTCTTTAAGGGTAGAAAACCCCAGTCCGGGTTTCGCTTGTCCACATAATGTATTGTTGTAAGCTTTATTCTCAGGTGTTTATGTTTTAAAAATGCTTTCTGTTTGTGTTTTTGGAGATGGCATAAATGTTTATTAAAGCTTTGATCTGAGTAGGAAAATATGACGGAGGGCCATAACAAGAAGAAAATGAAAAACAAAAAAATTTAATTATGAGTATAAACAAGTACGAGAATAAAGTCATAATATGAGAATAGCCATAATAATTTGAGAATAAAGTTGTAATATTTCTACTTCATTCTCGTAATCTTTGCTGTATTCTTCATGTGGTCCCAATAGTAGAATTGTACAATTCAGATTTGATCAAAATATTTTAGATTTTTAATTAGATTTGACAAAGACCAAACCAGACTCTTCAGCTTGGCGCTTATAGAAAGCTTCAATGCGGATGCTAACGTTAGCAACATTAACTGCAAATCCTTAGCCAATGACAGTATTTTTACAGCACTTACAAATCATTCCTATATTTTTATTATCAATCAGAAAAAGACGCCACAGAAAAGATTTTAAAGTAGGTGGTGAAGGTTTTAGATGTCCTCAACCTGCCTGACTACAAATTGACACTGTTGACAAGACAGTGCGACACAAAAACTAGCTCAAGAACTCGATCATAGAAACAGGATGTCAAGCTTAGCTCTCTTATGTTCACATTTTCTTCGCCAGACAATGTTTCATGCTGACAGTAAAAGAGTTCATTTTACTTGAAGTACTGTGGTATTTTAACTTGACCGCTCCATTTATACCATAAGATTTTTAATTTGTTTTGCTGTTTTATTGTTCTGTGAAGGCTAAAGTTCTTTCAAAGCAGTTTATTTTGAGTAAAGTTGAGTAGTGGAGGTGTTTGGCCCTCTCAGCTTGGTGTGTAGAAAACAAAGACTATCTTATGTCCTTTGTGAGGGATTGTGCAGCATTTTCCGTCACCTTAAAAATTTCAATGAATTCCTGGATTTTACTATGTTAAGAGGCAGCAAAGCTTTGATTTAGCTCTTGCGCATCATATTTCTTACTTTGGATTTTTTCAATACAACAAAATCACACACACATGCATAATTTGATAAAATTCCAAATCTTTATTTTGTGTGTTTGCTTTTTAAGGCCACCCCTCAATCATTTAGACTTGCAAAGGCTTCCAACTGAGTTTTGAGGCACTTTGTTACCAGCAGCCTGTCACAAATTGACAATTTGTTCCCATTTCTTCTGTTGAATCTGTGAAAAAAGCCAAACATATGCTGCATCTGGATAAGTAGATAATCAGCTGATGGTGCCTCTCTCAGAAACAGGGTCAGGTCTACGTATATGTTTTTCGTCTTGTTTCGTAAACATGTGGCTTGTATAAACTCATTACTTACTGTATGTCGAAATTTCTTTGTTACATACTGAACAACAAATGGTCAAGGACAAGAGCAGGAACATTTGTGAAAAACACCGAACAAATTTTCTGTCGCATTGGCATTTTTGTGACAAAAATTTATATTTTTATAATGGACAAAACCAAAACAAAACCATTTTGGTAGGTTTTATCCATGGCTTAATCATTTCACTCCATTAAACATGTAAGCTGAAAGGAAAGACCAAGTTATGTTGAAGAAAATCAGCAGGTGCAATTGTTTTTGGAAAAATGTTTCAGGTCTGTAGCCTAGCACTATTTAGACATGCTCAGATCCTTACAAACTTTCACGTTGTTCAGGGTGACTTTGATTCTTCGTCTTGGAGCGGCGAATAGATTTTACAGCATTTTAACTAAAGTCCCTTTGACTTTGTACAAGATCAAATTACAAAGTCTTTGTAACTTGAGATGAAATGACATAGTTTTGTTGCCGGATGTAACTTTGTCCTGTTTCTATAAGAATGGAAATATGAAAATTCTTTTTAAAACCCCCTTTTGCAGTTTTATTTCTAGATTTTATTGCTGGCAGAAAAGCTTTCAAAGATTTATTTTATTTTAACATTATTTGACTCAAATGTTCTTTTTCATTCTCTAATTTAATTTGGTTTTAACACTGGAAAATTGTATAATTCTTTTAAGGTTCCTCAACTCATTAAACATAATGAAGTGTTTCTCCTTCGTTTATTTTCTGAAGTCACTGAGTCTTGATTTTTTTTTTTTTTTTTGTCAACTCATGTACTATCAGCCAGAATCTGGCACGGACTGTTACTTTATCAGTGTTTTTACTGCTGACACGTGTTTGCTTTTGTTTAGAGCCTAGCTGTAGATTTTCCTGAACATAAAGCTGACCTTGGTTTCACGGAAGGAAGTTCGCAGCAGGAGAAAAAGAAGCCTTCAGTAACTGCTGCGTCTCTTTCTCGCGGCTAATCTCTTTGTTTGGAAGTTGCGATAGATTTGGAATTTCCCATTTGGGTTGGCACTGACTCCCAGTCCAGAGGTGAACTTTACCACAGATATCACCTCTGCACTGTATTTATTGCTTCTTGTAGTAATACCACACCTTCTGTTCACATTTTGAGGGGAATAATTGTGAACTGAAATGGAATTACTTAGCAGTATCATTATTAAATATCTGGACTGTGGTTGAAACAGTCTGTTTCTGTTCACACTTTAAGGTCCTTCTTCGGTGTAAAGAAGTGAGAGGAAGACGAAGACAGAACTGCAGAAGGAGAATCAAGTTGACTGTTTTTAATACAAATCCAAATCAGTCAACTCTTCTGCTGTCGCTGGTTCACATTCATGTTTAAATGAATTTTGATTTGAAGTTTAATTAAATATTAACTTTTACTCTCAGTAGCAACCCTTAACATTAACAAAAAGTAAAATGTTTTGAACTTTGCCACATTTGGTCATATTAAATCCCCAATTTTTGGAGTTTAGATAAGATAAGATTTATTTGTCATTGTCATCAACAGATTACAACGAGATTGAGATTTGCTCGACTCGAGTTAAGATGCAGGTTATGTGTATATACATAATATACAAAGATAAAGAAATAAATAGTACAAAAATTAGAAATAAATAGACATCAGAAGATGGTTGCAGTGCCTGGAGGTGTCGCAACAGAATTTACATGTTTAACAAAGTGGTGTCAAGAGCAGAAGTTCTTATGCCTTTGAATTTAGTGCCATGATTGCCATCGGGTAAAAACAGTTTTTAGGTGATTTGTCCTGGTTTTTATTGCTCTGTATCTCTTGGCTGATGGCAGCAGCTGGAAGAGACCATGGCCAGGGTGTGAAGAGTCATTTAAAATGTCCAAAACTTTCTTGTGGAGCCTGGAAGTGTAAATCTGTTCCATAGTGGGGAGGGAGCAGCCTATGGTTCTCTCTTTGGGATTTAATTCAATTATATTAAATAATACAGCACATCACCATGGGATGGGATTTTATGCAGTGGATCAAAACACAGTAATGCAAAATAATTTTAATAGTAATCTTTTTTTATAAAGTCCTTTCAATCAAACCGCTGTGTTGAGCAACAGATAAAACCACAAGATAAAATGAACCAATAATCAAATCAATACAGACAATGTTTAACCAATCAATATAGATCTATCTATCTATCTATCTATCTATCTATCTATCTATCTATCTATCTATCTATCTATCTATCTATCTATCTATCTATCTATCTATCTATCTATCTATCTATCTATCTATCTATCTATCTATCTATCTATCTATCTATCTATCTATCTATCTATCTATCTATCTATCTATCTATCTATCTATCTATCTATCTATCTATCTATCTATCTACAATGTACAAAAACATTGTCTTATAACAATAAGGAACAGGAAGAGGAAAAACCTTATGAAAACCCACCCCTTTCTCAATAATTACAAAATAAATCTTTTTGTTTTCATGGCCGCAATGCTAACTCAAAAGTTAAGACTTAATCATTTTTTCTTATAAAGTATTTTGAATTGGTTTAAAATGGCACATTTTTTCAAATCCTCATCCAAACTATTCCGTAATTTGACTCCATGCACCAAAATACAAATTGGTTTTAAAGTAATCTATACAATTTTACTTTGGTTATTTCTGTCACTTGAGCTTAAAAAAAAGCTTTTGTAAATTAAATGGCTATAATGTATTTCTAGCTTTAAACATGGCTGATAATATTTTTTTAAATTAACCAAATTCCTTAATTTCAAAACATTTGATTGAATAAACAATTTATTTGTATGTTCTTTAGGATTCACTTTGTACAGAATTCTTATAGCTTTCTTTTGTGTCACAAACAAAGGCTTGGTGTTAGTTTTATATGTGTTGCCCCATTCCTCGATACAATAAAATCAGATATGGAACAACAAATGAATAATATAAAGTCTGCAGTGTTGATAACTCTAAAATATGTTTTATTTTGTTTAAAAGTCCAATACATTTCCATAGTTATTGTTTTATATATTTTATGTGAGATTTCCAGTTACATTTATGATCCAAAAAAACTCCTGAAAATGTAACTTCCTGTACTCATTCTACTAGATTACCAACTATGGACATTACAGTCGAGTCATCTATTTCTCTGTTTCCAAAAATCATGAATTTAGTTTTATTCCAATTTATTGATAATTTATTGTATTCTAGCCACTCAGTAAGTTTAGACATCTCACAAGCCATATGTTGCATAAGGATTTTTAAGTCATTTCCAAAACAAAATAAGTTTGTATTGTCTGCAAAAATTATGAATTGTAACATTTTAGACACTTCACAAATGTCATTAATATACTAAATAAAAAGCTTCTGTCCTAACACTGAACATTGGGGAACTACACATTTTATACTTTGAAGATCTCATTTAAAATTTCCTAACTGTACAAATTGTTTGCAGTTAGTCAAATAACTAATTATAAACTATTGCTCTTATCCCATAATCCTGTAATTTGGAAAGTAATAAATTGTGGTCGATGGTATCAAAAGTTTTTTTTAAATCAACAACCATATCCACTGTATACTGCTTCCTTTCTATTGCTTCTGTAATTTCTTCATGTAATTCTAATTTCATGATACCAGGGATGTTGACTTATTTGATTTAAGTCCATATTGACTCTCACTCAACAAGTTATTCTTTTCAATATAGCTATCTAATTTCTGGACAAACCATTTTTCAAGCACTTTGGAAAACTGGGGGATCACTGAGATAGGTCTATAATTATCAAAGATATGTTTGTCGCCAATTTTAAATAGTATTGATCATGTGTGAAACATTAGTCAACATCGATGCTCCTGCCCAGAGGTCAGGGGTAAGCTTTCAGTTTGCTCCCATTTAAAGACATAAACCAGCCAGAGAGAAGTTACGCTGGTCAGGGAAACCTCTCTTTTCCTCTTCTGTGTTATTTTTATCTCCCTCTTTCTCATCTGCCCACACTTCCTCTCTTCAGCCTTTCCGTCCTCTTTCTTCGTCTTCTGTCCCTTCGCTCAGTTCACAATGTCTGGGATCCATCCTTGACTCCCAGCTGTGTTGCTTTTGTTGTTTTCTGTGCCTCCCATAAGCTCCTCAGCCTCCTTCAGAACTTTGTCTCTTGGTTGTTTCCTCCTTCCCGTGGGCCAGCTCCCCTTCTTCCTTTTCCTCTGTTTCTCAAATGGGAATTGAGTAACAGGATCTACTGTGTCACCTGGCCCAGATCCATCTGCCTCAGACTTTCTTGTCCCTGAAAGAAGAAGACAATCCAAACAAGGCATCTGTTGATGTTAATTTAATATTTGGAGGCCTGGCCAATACGACTGAATGGCTTCTTCCACTCCCATCGATGAAACTGCAGCACTTTTAAAACAGAGCACAAAATCAAAGTCTTCATTCACAATTCTCCTTCTGTTCACCGATTGGCCCTCTTGAAATTTTTTCTGGAGAAATTGAGCTCAGTGGGGGAAATCCCAGACTAGTGTTGTAGTACTCGAGACCAGTCTGAGGACCACTGTTTGATGGTCTCGGTCTCGGGCGTCGAGGACTCGAGATTTTATTTAAAGACTGCAACTGTAAAATTATCACAAAATTTCCTGCATATTTTATAGTTTATTTGTTAACATCTTTTTTTTACTGGATGCAAAACATCCGATTAAAATCCAAGCAATAACGTGACTTACTAAATACGTGTTTCTGTTACCGCTGCCACCCGACGCCTCCCCCTTTAACTCGCAGGCGCCAATTCCAAGACATGCGCAGTGGTTTTCTATGAGCGGCAGATGTCTGTCTAATCGTCAGGAATAGAATTGCGCTACATAAATCATAAGAAATCCTATGGCAACAGCTAATTCAACAGCACTTCACTTTCACAGACGGTGGGACTATGTCTAACATTTTTTGTCACTTAGAAAAGAAGTGCAAAGAAAGGTAATCTCTGTGATGTTAGCAAAGCTAGCTGTACAGAGACACATATGTTGCATTTGTGATGAAAAAAAGTTGTCACTGTGCTGAATTATTGTGCGGAGGTGTTGACTGACATGTCGCTTATATGGAACAACTTTGTGACCAAAGTCTGCAATATAGTGATGTGATATCCAAAAACGATACGATTCTTCTGGGCTTTATCTTTACTAAGAAGATAGTACTGGAGCCTCATTGAGAGCCGTTTGTACTTGTAGTGCTCTGCGTACACAGCAGTAGCTAATATTATTCTATTTTATATACACTGATATTTATTTAATTAGCGAATAAATAAAACACAAGAACGGAAAAGCAAGCAGAGCATGCTCTTTGCTCTTTGATTGTTTTTATCACCTGACATGGTGGCAGACATCACTGCACTTCCTGGCTTCATGCAGATGGAGAGAGGGTGAGAAAGTCAAGGTGAGCGCCTTGTGCTTGGTTACTTCTTGCTTGTTGCTCCTTGGTCAGGGTTCATAGTTGAGCGTTGTTTACCATTAGGGCATTGACTTAATTGCTATGTTTAATGATGCAGACAGGGCTTTATCATTTTAGGGATGGCACGAGACCTATGCGGATTCTAGTACACATATGGAAGCAAAGCAGAACAAAGAGTTTGAATTAATAATGATATTGGTTAAATTTATTTCAGCTCCAAGTATTTAATATCTAGGTGTTTTTATGGGAATGTGAATCTTTCAGACCAATTTGAGAAGCAATTTTGATCTTATTTCGCATTTTATCGTGTCATGTAGCGCAGGGCGCTGGTCTTGGTTTTGAATCGGTCTCGTCTTCCCTCAGTCGTGGTCTCGACTTGGTCTCGGACCCTAAAAGTCTTGGTCTTGTCTCAGTCTCAACACACTCTGGTCTTGTCTTGGTCTTGGGTTAGGTGGTCTTGACTACAACACTATCCCAGGTGGAGCAGGGAATTGAGATTCGAACTGCATAGCAGGGCAATGGCCAGGCAAGCCAAACGCATGCCAATGTCAAATCCTAAGTATCAGTTTATAACTTCAAAATCGTTTGGTCTTTTTGTTGGCTAAACCCGATATACAGAGACTGGATAGTTATTGACATCGCCTGTCCTTATATTAATGGATCTTGACCAATCTTCCAGCGTTGGGATCATAAGTGTAAAGGTTAACACAAACTGAACATGAAACAAAATCTTTTTGGAAACATTGATGCTTTTTGTACATTAGAGTGATGTGTCTGTTGGGGACAAAACAGAAACCTCTACATTTCCTCACTCTTCAGTGTTTCAAGTGTGAGAGTGAGTACACAGAAGTCATTGTCTGCGGACCTGTGTGAACTCTGCATGGCCCCTGGAGGCTCCGCTTCCTGCTACCAGCCATCAATCAGCTCAGCAAAGTATTTTACAAAAAAATGTCACCTTTTAGGGTCAAGAGGGAGTTGTCAGCCACTTCAAGATCTAACCATCAACCTGTATACATTTAGAAAACCCCAATGTTTCAATTTCTACAAGTAGTCTTTCATGTGACTGACATGCTCAGGAAACAAACTCTCCAGGAAAAATTACTGTAGAGTGTCTTGATTTCTTTTTCCCCAACTGTTTTCAGGCTTAGTCAGTGTTTGTGAGCAGAAAGGAAGCTGAAAGAGATTAGGGTTTCCCTTTCCGCACGTCCCTCATATATTTTAAGAGGTTTCTTTCGCCTTATATTCGGCTGAGAAAAGCAGAAACCTTTGGTGGAACCTTTAACGGGTTAAGAAGTTTAAGAAAAGATGGAGAACAGGTGAGTCGTGATGAGAAAACGAACTGCAGTGTTCACAGGAAAACAATCACTTTTCATCTCAGGATATGAATAAAGTACACGGATGCAAAATACTGAAGTAGTTTGTAGAAAAATACATTTCAATGATTACATCCTTCAATTAATCCCCAACAAATTACATTTTCTTTTTATAATACATATATACGTGTATATATATATATATGTATATATATATACACACTGCCTGGCCAAAAAAAAAGTCGCCACCAAAAATGGTCACACTCTAATATTTTGTTGGACCGCCTTTAGCTTTGATTACAGCCCGCATTTACTGTGGCATTGTTTCAATAAGCTTCTGCAGTGTCACAAGATTTATTTCCATCCAGTGTTGCATTAATCTTTCACCAAGATCTTGTATTGATGATGGGAGAGTCTGACCACTGCGCAAAGCCTTCTCCAGCACATCCCAAAGATTCTCAATGGGGTTAAGGCCTGGACTCTGTGGTGGCCAATCCATGTGTGAAAAAGATGTCTCATGCTCCCTGAACCACTCTTTCACAACAGGAGCCTGATGAATCCTGGCATTGTCATCTTGGAATATGCCCGTTCCATTTGGGAAGACAAAATCCATTGATGGAATAACCTGGTCATTCAATATATTCAGGTAGTCATCTGACCTCATTCTTTGGGCACACAATGTTGCTGAACCTAGACCTGACCAACTGCAGCAACCCCAGATCATAGCACTGCCCCCACAGTCTTGTACAATAGGCACTAGGCATGATGGGTGCATCACTTCACCTGCCTCTCTTCTTACCCTGATGCGCCCATCACTCTGGAACAGGGTAAATCTGGACTCATCAGACCGCATGACCCTCTTCCATTCCTCCAGAGTCCAATCTTTATGCTCCCTAGCAAACTGAAGCCTTTTTTTCTGGTTAGCCTTGCTGATTAGAGGTTTTCTTACGGCTACACAGCTGTTCAGTCCAAACCCCTTGAGTTCCCTTCGCATTGTGCATGTGGAAATGCTTTTGCGTTCACAATTAAACATACTCCTGAGTTCTGCTGTTGTTTTTCTTCGATTTGATTTGACCAAACGTTTAAGTAATCGCCGATCACGATCATTCAGAATTTTTTTCCGACCACATTTCTTCCTGGAAGACGATGGTTCCCCACCATCCTTCCAGTTTTTAATGATGCGTTGGACAGTTCTTAACCCAATTCTAGTAGTTTCTGCAATCTCCTTAGATGTTTTCTCTGCTTGATGCATGCCAGTGGTTTGACCCTTCTTAAACAGACTAACGTCTTTTCCACGACCACAGGATGTGTCTTTTGCCATGGTTGTTTAAGAAATGAGGAGTTACTCATTGCTTCAGCTGGGGTTAAATAACTTGTTGCCAGCTGAAAGATAATCGCCTATGCAGTACTTATCCAATAGGAGGCTTGTACCTATTTGCTTAGTTAAATCCAGGTGGCGACTTTTTTTTTGGCCAGGCAGTGTATATATATTATTGCTTTTTACACAGAACAGCTTAGCTTCGGCTCGGCCTGTTAGAAGCTACTGAGAAAAAAATTACATAGCCAAAAAACAGAAGCAGACTCTCGTCCCAACGTCATTTCCTCTGTTTCTCTTACATTTACAATCCTTCTGAGTTTTCTGTTCTGATTTTTAAAATCTCAAAACAACCAAATCATAATTTATCACCAAAAGTCTTAAAAACCAACCATTAGGAATGGCACAGTTATTGGGTGAATTTGCAGAGTTTTTATTTATTTACCAGAACATGTTGTAGTTTAGTCATCAGTTTAGGATTTAAATCATTTTTTATATGTTTGACAAATCATTTTTAATTATAAATCTGCTGAGTCAAGATTTGACTGATTTGTTTCTATGAAGTCTGACTACAGGCATATTCTCCAACAATAATGTTTTAATAATTTAATAATGTAAACAATAACATTAGAAAAAAACCTTGCATATCAGCGATAACGTGATATGTAAGGTTTTTTTTCTAATGTTCGTTGCAACAATGTACATTATTATTTTTATCATTTCTTCTAAGATTTTTGTCTACACAGTAAAACGCCATTATTTAATTGTGTCAGATGCCGTCATAGAGGAAGGAGGTGAACCCAGATGCAGCTAGTACGAAGTCTAAGTCTAGTACGAAAAAAAAAAAAACTTTATTTAACCAGCACTGGTACCTACTGTAGATTAAAAGATTTTAAATTGTTTAACATTTATATGCAAGATTTTAAGGAGCTGGCAAGTTTACTTTGTAAAAGTTCCAAGAAAAATATTCATAGTTAAATTGTTTTGTTACCATAGCTGCAATCTGATGCTATGAGTTTAATCTTTGAGTTTGAGCTTTGTTTGTTCATACAAATGAGTAAACTGTGACTTATTGCTTTTTATGTTTGACAATTAAATTAGTCCCCTTCTCCCATATTTCACTAAATTTAACACAGAAGCTGTTAGAGGTGCTGATGTTCTTAGCAACAAAAGGGGCCCCTAAGTCAAATTCTGCTCAATGCCTCATACAACCTTGGACCTGCATGATGAGTTAAATTCACTGCACTGGGCAAAGATGCGCAACAAACGAGAGTTTTAATTCAATGCTGCTAATGTGGCTTTAGTAGCTCTTCCATTTCGTGCCTGTTGAGGTTTTAATAAGGGGACACAGAAACTATTTTGGTTGGTCGAGTTGGTGAGACGAGTTTCTCTGATCTCCGCGCGGCCGCGCACATTAACTCTGGCTGACTAAGTGGACAAAGCATTTGATATGGTTTGATGCATCGTTTAACCGGAAAAACACTACTACTAGTAGTAATAAAATTATATAAAACCGGCGTGATGCGTGACTGCGAGGCGAGCGCGAAAGCTCCTTACCGGGCTGAACCTGCATGATGAGGTTAACACTGGTTCGTTAATCACTAACGTACCAGCCAACCGGGAACACATACATAAACTTTATCAGCACAGACAGAGCCGGGCGCTGGGCAGCGTGTTGAGATGGAAAAGCCACACAAATTTCTTTGTCCACAAATATAAATCATTATCTACAAGTTATTCCTGCGGTTCATGTAAAGCTGCGCAGCCAGAGTTAACCCGGTGGGGTTTAAACTCCTACCTTGATCAAAAACTCTGGAAAGAAAGATGATTCCTCACAGGGGGTTGATGTAAATATCCATACAGGTCAGCCTGTATGGATATTTGCCAATTTGAATGAAAGGAGGCGCGCGCGATCCGCGCTGAGGTAAACTTCAGAGATGGCTGCTGCAGCGTGCGAGGCAACGCGCAGAGGTGCCAGCGGTGTGATTATAGTCCGGCTTTAAATAATATATAATTATTTAATAATTCCTTTATTTAATCAGGTAAACCCCGTTGAGATCTAGATCTCATTTTCAAGAGGGACCTGAAACAAACTTCACTCCCCGTCGGGGAATTGAACCCCAGTCTCCCGCGTGACAGGCGGGGATACTCACCACTATACTAACGAGGAGATATGTGCACAAAACAATAAACCTATCTTCTATAAACATATCTTTTAGGAATAATGATAATAATAATAATAACAAAAATGGCGCCGGCTCAGCTGGCTGCCTGCAGACGCAGCTCCCGTCGTGTGTGTGTTAATCTGTGTAAAAAAATTCTTGCTGTAACTGTGAAATAATTTCCCTGCTGGGATGAATAAAGTAATTCTTCTTCTTCTTCCTCTTCTTCTTGTAAATCTGCTCCGCCAGTGAAACGCTCAGAGCAATAGAAACGCTAGCAAACTGACTTAAAAATTTTTTTTCTTTTTTTTCTTTTTTTAATTATTATTTTCCTAAATACACAAACAAGAAAGGCTTAGCCTTGGGGCGGGACTAGTATATAGTGTGTCCTTTAACACACTGGGGAAAACCCTTTATATATATATATATATATATATATATATATATATATATATATATATATATATATATATATATATATAAAATTCCCTTCTCACCCACCGCGGGTGGTTCTTATCCTCTGAGCTCGGGTCCTCTACCAGAGGCCTGGGAGTTTGAGGGTTCTGTGCAGTATCTTGGCTGTGCCAAGGACTGCACATTTCTGGACTGAGATGTCTGATGTTGTTCCTGGGATCTGTTGTAGCCATTGGTCCAGTTTGGGGGTGACTGCCCCGAGGGCCCCGATGACCACAGGCACCACTGTGGTCTTCACCTTCCAGGCCCTCTCCAGTTCCTCCCTGAGGCCCTGGTATTTCTCTAGTTTCTCGTGCTCCTTTTTCCTGATGTTGCAGTCGCTTGGTATTGCTACATCTACCACAACGGCTTTCCTCTGTTGTTTATCCACTACGACAATGTCTGGTTGGTTCGCCATTACCATTTTGTCTGTCTGGATCTGGAAGTCCCACAGGATCTTAGCTCTGGCGTTCTCCGCCACCTTTGGGGGTGTTTCCCACTTTGATCTCGGGATTTCCAGTCCATATTCTGCACAGATGTTTCTGTACACTATGCCTGCAACTTGGTTATGTCGTTCCATGTACGCTTTCCCTGCCAGTATCTCGCACCCTGCTGTTATGTGCTGGACTGTCTCAGGGGCCTCCTTGCAGAACCTACACCTTGGGTCTTGTCTGGTGTGGAAGATCTGGGCCTCTATTGCTCTGGTGTTTAGGGCCTGTTCCTGGGTGGCCAGGATGAGGGCCTCTGTGCTGTCCTTGAGTCCAGCTTTTTCCAGCCATTGGTAGGATTTACTGATATCAGCCACTTGGGTTATTTGCTGGTGGTACATCCCATGTAGGGGCTTGTCCTCCCATGATGGTACAGTTGTGGTCAAAAGTTTACATACACTTGTAAAAAACATAATGTCATGGCTGTCTTGAGTTTCCAATAAGTTCTACAACTCTTATTTTTCTGTGATAGAGTGATCGGAACACATACCTGTTTATCACAAAAAACAGTCATACAGTTTGGTTCTTTCATAAATTTATTATGGGTCTGCTGAAAATGTCACCAATTCTGCTGGGTCAAAAATATACATACGGCAACATAAATTGTCAATTTTGGTGATGTAGAGAGTTGTGTCAATCAAATTAGCTTCATGTCATGGCCTCTTCACTTCTTGTAAGTGATTCTGATTGACTACCGCTGTTGACTTCTCATGAGCCCATTTAATAGGGCTCATTTGACCCAGTGATTAGACTCAGCCACAAAAACTACAATGGGAAAGTCAAAGGAACTCAGTGTGGATCTGAAAAAGCGAATTATTGACTTGAACAAGTCAGGGAAGTCACTTGGAGCAGCTACAGGTCCTAAGAGCAACTGTGCAGACAATTATTCACAAGTATAAAGTGCATGGAACAGTTGTGTCACTGCCACGATCAGGAAGAAAACGCAAGCTATCACATGCTGCCGAGAGGAGATTGGTCAGGATGGTCAAGAGTCACTCAAGAATCACCAAAAAGCAGGTCTGCAAGGATTTGGAAGCTGATGGAACACAGATGTCAGTCTCCACAGTCAAGCGTGTTTTACATCGCCATGGACTGAGAGGCTGCCGTGCAAGAAAGAAGCCCTTGCTACAGAAAAGGCACCTTAAGACTCGGCTGAAGTTTGCTGCTGATCACATGGACAAAGATAAAACCTTCTGGAGGAAAGTTCTTTGGTCAGACGAAACAAAAATTGAGCTGTTTGGTCACAGCACCCAGCAATATGTTTGGAGGAGAAAAGGTGAGGCCTTTAATCCCAGGAACACCATGCCTACTGTCAAGCATGGTGGTGGTAGTATTATGCTCTGGGGCTGTTTTGCTGCCAGTGGAACTGGTTCTTTGCAGAAAGTAAATGGGATAATGAAGAAGGAGGATTACCTCCAAATTCTGCAGGAAAACTTAAAACCATCAGCCCGAAGGTTGGGTCTTGGGCGCAGTTGGGTGTTCCAACAGGACAATGACCCAAAACACACATCAAAAGTGGTAAAGGAATGGCTAAACCAGGCTAGAATTAAGGTTTTAGAATGGCCTTCCCAAAGTCCTGACTTAAACCCCATTGAGAACATGTGGACAGTGCTAAAGAAACAGGTTCATGCAAGAAAACCATCACATTTAGCTGAACTGCACCAATTCTGTCAAGAAGAGTGGTCAAACAATAGACCTGAAGCTTGCCAGGAGCTTGTGGATGGCTACCAAAAGCGCCTAGTTGCCGTGAAAATGGCCAAGGGACATGCAACCAAATACTAATGTTGCTGTATGTATATTTTTGACCCAGCAGATTTGGTGACATTTTCAGCAGACCCATAATAAATTTATGAAAGAACCAAACTTTATGACTGTTTTTTGTGACAAACAGGTATGTGTTCCGATCACTCTATCACAGAAAAATAAGAGTTGTAGAACTTATTGGAAACTCAAGACAGCCATGACATTATGTTTTTTACAAGTGTATGTAAACTTTTGACAACAACTGTATCTCTGGTATATATATGGTGGTATATATATATATATATATATATATATATATATATATATATATATATATATACACACAGTGGCGCAAAAGGTGGCTATGCAGTGTATGCAACGCATAGGGGCGCTGCACTAGAGGGGGCGCAAAACTATGTGGGGAATTTTTTTTTTTATAGTCAGCATTTTATGTACTTAACAGCTGTTTGTGTATGAAATGATCAATAACAGAGAAACAGCACTGATTAGGCGACCCCTCCCTGCCAGCCGCTCTCCCCTCCCATACAGGTAGCTTGGGCAGCGGCCCTTCGAGAACGCGCTGAGGCGCGTTATTTTCTTTTAAATTTGTAGTAATGCCTAGACAACAGGGAGCTAAAGATGGGCGCAGAAAAATCTCCGGGGCACAAAACAGAAAACGGAAGAGGGGGAAGGATAAAGATGTTGGAGAGACGAAGAAAAGCTTTTCAAAGTGGTTGAAAGACAGAAGGGTAAGAAATGTCAGTGTATCAACAAGAGTGTTGTAAATATTCAGGTTAGCTTAAGCTAGGCTAAAATGACAGGCGGTTGTTGTTGTCTCCGCCCCGTATTGAACCGATTTATTCGGTATTGCTATAAACGTCTGATAGACACACCTATCACACACATCTCAACAATAAGTGTAATAATAATAATGACCAAAACACGGGAAATATTAGGGTCAGCTAAATTGTTGTGGGACCACACGAACTGACGCTGTTGTCATGGTTACCTAGAGCCGGACACTACACAGCCGCAGTGAGTTGCTATGAACCAGTGTTTTTAAAATGTCCACCCGATACTACACCGTCCTTAGAAGTCTTTGGCTCACTTGTACAAGTGGGGGGTGGCGCCGGTGAGATGTTCGCATTCACCTCAAAAATATGTAGTTGCGCCCCTGTATATATATATATATATTGTTTTCAGTCAGACTTTGATATTCTGCAGCGCGTGCCCTCGGCCCGCCACCTGTGGTTTTACTCTGCGCCCCCTCTGTGCCTCTCTCAAAGCCAGTCTATCCCAATCATCAGTGTGCTGTGGGCGGGTTTGTTTGTGTGTACCGCACTGTGTGCGTATGTGTGTGTCCGTGTGTTTGTGCCTCTTTCATGGACTATCAAAATCATCAGCAATCTCCTGCATCGTTCTTCCCCTGATTGAGCCAAAGTCGGGGCCCCTGTCTGGGATAGCTGTTTGTTTGCGTGTGTGTGCGTGTGCGTGAGTTGGTGTTTGGCTGAGTTTCCAGAACTCCATGTTCCTCAGGATCACAGATTAGCCGGTACTGTATTGTTGCTCTGTGTTTGTGTTCGGCCAGGCGCCACAACTTCAGGAAGGCTCACTGTAAGCAAGGAAAGCTGTGTGTGCGTGTGCTTGTGTGTGGGTGGGTGTGGGCAGGCAGTTGGCCTTTTTAGACCTTAGATCACCTTTTATATCCTAATGTAAGATGTATTTCACAAGAAAAGTAACTATAAATATCGGAATTTTAAAAAAATGACTAGTGAGAATATCTAAATTCCTCTGTTTTAACTTCTCTCCTGTTGGGCTGTTTTCTACGGAGCCCCTTAGGGGACATGGGGAATTTTTTTCTTTTGCGGGGGACATGGGAATTTTTTTTTTTTGCGTTCCCTCGCAATGCTTTTGCGTTTCCTCGCAAAACATTTGCGTTCCCTCGCAATACTTTTGTGTTCCCTCGCAAAACTTTTGCGTTCCCTCGCAAAACTTTTGCGTTCCCTCGCAATACTGTACTGGTCAGTTATGCAGCATAATTGAATACTGTAAGCCTTTCTTACGGTGGGCGTACGTAAAAAGTCAATTTTCAATCTGTTTTTTACAAAAAAAAACAGTTAATAATAATAAATAAGTTTTCACTGAGGCTCTGTAAGAACCATATGAATGAAATAAGTAATTACTGATATGACAGGAGCAAGCGACTTTGACACTTAGGTGTGTCGACGTGGGAGTGACGTCACCAGGTATGAATGGGAAGGATACTGGCTTTGTGTGTATTAGGAAGCGGTGAGCAGGGTGGTCAGTCCTTGCAAAGTTTGGAGCATGAGCATCAAAATGGAATAAATAGATAATTGTGACAGAACAAAGAAGAGGTTTGGAGTTGATTGATACAGATACAGATGAGATTCCCTGAGTTAACCCAGTGCGGCCCTTTACCATCATTAGTTTGTCGTGTTTTTAATAATAAAAACTTGTTAAAAACTATTTGGTGCAAAACACTGATTGAAAATCGATTTTTTTACTGTATGTTTATGTCTGTTAAGGCTAAGATGGAGCGGCACTGAAAGCAGCTCTTTAAACCATTCAGACTATGAACACAACAGAGACACAATCAAAACTGTCAGATGACTTATTACCCGCAATAATAACTCAGAAATAGTCCAAATTATAATGTATTTTTATTTCTTTCCTACTTATGGAAGGTTTCTGTTTAGATCGTAGGTTTGTGGTGCCTTTCTATCCTAAAGAAAGATATAAAACTTCAGATATTTCACAAAAAGATACTAACATTCATGGAAAAACCTCACATAACCTTATATCAAAGCATAAAGTACGGCGCCCACTGTAAGAAAGGCTTGCAGTATTCAATTATGCTGCATAACTGACCAGTACAGTATTGCGAGGGAATGCAAAAGAAAAAAAATTCCCCATGTCCTCTAGGGGGCTCCGTAGTTTTCAAAGTAATATTCATATTCCCTCATCTTTTTGCATATTGAAGCCCTGGCTGTTAATTAAAAACAGCCAGGGTTTGCTTTGAAAGTGTACCATAAACGTAGAGAGATGCTCGCACCTTCACAACACTTCCAAGAATCAATAAGGATCTTCTAAAAAAAAAAAAAAGCGCTACTCTTTTAAGAGACAAAGGTAGTCGTCGGACATTCAGGTTTCACAGTGACGAAAACTGACACAAAATAATGAGAATTTTCTTTTAGCTAGTGTCAAAGTTCAAACGTTCCATGTAAGGCTGGATGTGAGACTCAGGTCCTACCAATATACACACACGCACACACCCCCACCTGCTGTGGTTACAGGACCTGTTTCCCTTGAGCTCCTCTTGCCTTGTTATCACTACAGTCACTTTGACCTCAGAGGTAAGAACCAGCTCTGCTGATAGGAATGTGACGGCAAGATGAATCCTGAAGAGAGAAACAGTTGGCTGTTGGCTTGAGTCTGAATTAAATTCAGCCACAATACATTAAATATGCGCACACTGGACTAAGTAACACAACAAATTATTTTCAGGATACCAAAGAAAGTTTTGGTGCTTAGACGTTTATCTACAAGAACAGGTGAAACCTTAAACTTCCTTGTTAGATGTTTGTGTGTGGACTCTGGTGTAATCACAGCTACAGTGAATCTTTGGTTCAATCTGTTTTTTTCTCTTAAATAAGAGCGTCTGACCTCTGAAGACAGTAGGAAACATGTCTAGAGCTGAAACCAGACTGTCACTAGAGCCAGTGTTAAATCTGAAAGATGTTCACATTAAAGAACAAGATGGAAAAAAAAGTCCAACGTTTTTCACATATTTATTATAATGTGAAAATGATTTAAAGGATGCATACCAATCCTTCTGGATATTTTTTTCTTTCTTTTCTCCTTTTGTCTTCTGAAGCTTCTTCTCATGTCCCACAATTCATAGATTCAATATCATTTCTTAATTGATAACACAGCTTATGGATTCATTTGGAAAAACTGTGGGGGTTATTTGTTCTGTTTCTTAAAATGTTATCATCTGCTGCTGATAAAACTAAAAAGCTGGGAAAAAAAGAGTTGTTTGTTGCATTGTTGCATTCTTTTTTCCATTTAGATGGAAATAAGCCTGGAGCAAATTTAAAGCAGACAACTTTATTTCAGTGACTAAATGAAGTCACTGTCTAAACAGAAAATGATGACGACATCAATTGTACAAAATAATTTTGCATTGAATAAGTTTGTGTTGAAGCCATGAAAAGCTGGAAGTGTTAGCCTGTCAGATCCAGCAGCTTTAATGACTTTAGTCTTTTATCTGTGTGTTACTGTCCAGCTGATACAAATACAAGCACACAGAGCAATTGTCTTACATTAGGTCATGCAAGTTGATGCCTGGGATAATTGCGATCAACACTCCAGTTCATGTTAGCATGCAGATCCAAACACTGAAGGGGGAACTGTTCCTTTACTGCCAGCAGCGACACAAACTTATCCACCATGCCCCAGAGCTGCTTCTGCTTCTGCCTCCTCTCTATTTTTTCCTTTTTTTATTGCAGAGATTTGGAGTTGCATTAGGAGATCTTCTTTGTTTTGGGGTGGGGAAGTTGTGCAGCAGTGATTGCGACTTAGGCTCCTGCTACAGCTGCGGAGTGACACATTAATCACACGCATGCGAAGTGGGAGAAGTGATTGGAAAAGCTGCGTGGCGTAAAAGAGAAATGAATGAGAGTGTGAAGATGAAGCTGTCACGCCAGATTCAGCAGGTTTCCATTTCCTCCTGCCTGAGGCAAGCTTCCACAGAAACACAGCGATCAGGTCGGTTGATCTGATCGGATGTCACCTGACAGCGTTTACTGATTGCTCTTATTAGGATGGTCTAAATTATAGCGTCTTTTATTGACTGGATATGCAGGGATATGAAAAATATTTGCTGCATCACAGGTTTCTATTGTTGTTGCTATTTCCTAATGTGTCAGATGAGTTTTCTTCAAGACGTTTTCTACATCAAGGACAGATGGAAATTCAGCAGAAAGTAGTATTAATCCTACTTCAGACTGTATAGAAAGCTATTGGTATGGTCCAGAAACACTGAGTGCTATCATAAGTCCTATACCAGACCATTTCATAAGGCCACAGTGACTGCAGTCTTTCATCCATCTACTTTCTATACTCGCTTAATCCATGTAGAGGCACGAATCGGTTGGTGCCCGTCTCCAACGGACAAAGGTTAAGATTAAGGTTTACCCTAAGCTTAGAATACTGAACATTTTGACTTTTTAAATCTTTTCCGATCTGAGAACTGGTGATCAATTCCCCGAAAGCAACAGGATAAGCAGAACCAAAGACATTTGGATCAATCCAAGACCGTAAGACAAGGCAGGACTGGCTAGAAACTCATGTCTATCAGTAGAGTGAGTTGTAGAAGGGTGTTTGAGGAAACTTTAAATATTAATTAAAGGATGCATACCAAAGAAAGTCTTCTTTGATCATTTTACTTTCAAAGAAATGTTGGATCATAATTGGAATGCATGATTCTTATAATATTTTTATTTTGGTGAAGGTGGAATCCCAGTTAATCCCTGTGATGTGCATAAAGGTTTACTGTTTGAATAGCTCTAATGATTCAATGTGGTTCAGGCTGTGGCGTGTGTATGTCTGTGCTCTTGTCCTGTGTGTGTTTTGTGCTCATGCTACCCGCTGTGGTTTAGAGTGACAGCTCTACTTCTCTCACTGAGATTTCAGTATGCTAGGTATGTGTTCTCTACCTGCCATTCTGTCAATCCTTTTTTCTCTTAAGCAACATGGTTCTTTTTCTTTTTAAGTTTTGAAGTTCTGAACGGCTCCCGACAGGTCAACCCCTCCAACCAGGTATCCGTTTAGAGCTCCACGCCAAAGTTTACGTGAGTGTGGGACGATGAAAATAGGGCGGCCACCCGCATTGCCCGGCTCGGGTTGCTATTCTCACAGGTACTGAAAGTGGCAAGGAGATGTGCCTGCGAATCGAGGCAGAACAAAGAATGTTATCGGCCCTTTTTACATCGTAGTCTGGCAGGGAGAGAAGTCACAGTCACGATTTGTGTGAGGTTTTGATTTCAGAGCCTGCTGAGGTCGATGGAGTTTGCCTTTTTCTCATTTCTCTGCCCTGACGTTATTTTGCCGCCCCCTTTATTAGGAATCTTTAGAGTGAAGGCTCATTACACATCCCTCTTCAAAGGTGACCTCTCTTGAGTGTTTTCAGAGTTCTGATTGCAAGCTTTGTGTGTCAGGCTGCTGCGGCAGCAACTAGTGGTATGTTGGCCCGCCGCATGTTTGCCTTTATGTCTTTATGGATTAGTTTCTGGCCAAAGGGCGGGTTGAAGGGGATGAATCCATACAAACAGCAGCTATACTGTCACAAGACGGTTGTGACAGGCTGGTGTTTGTGCACACAGCTGTAATTGGCTACAACTGAAATGCTGTGTCCCTAACCCGCCGCAGTTGCACAAGAGACCAACTGTTGTTGCTGCTATTTATGAATGATTGATCTATTTGTGGCGCTCACAACACATACCTATGGTGCTTTATGCACTATAACAGCATGCTGTCTGCTCAGTTCAGTTCATTTTTATGGCTTCAAATTACAACAGGAATTTTACAGAGCAGCCCAATTCATATGCAGCTATGCAAGAGTTAAGCAATTCCAGAACCAGAACACAGAGAAGCAGAATTCGGTTTCTATGCACCATAAATCTGGAAGAAACTTTCAGAAAACTACTGTTAGGATGCTGAAACACTGATTTCCTTTAAGGTGAGGATAAAGACTCACCTGTTTGTATCCACAGCGACGAAAGTAAATTGGCGCAAACACCAGCCAATAGCGTCAGATGGCATTGTAGCTGGTTTTTCAGCTTTTTCAAGCTGCATTTCTTTCAGATTTCTTAGATATGCTCTACAAAACGTCTGTGACTATGCAGACATTTCTTGAATAATTTGGAGTTATGCTCCACAGAAACATTCTCAAATACTGAACCATGAATCGGTGGAGGTCCCTGTTGCTGTCAAAAACCTTGTTAAACCTTTCAAACTCATCCATTAAATCATTTGAATGCATGGATTTATTGGTGGGTGATTTTTAAAAAAAATACTTTAAATAATGGATAAGGTCAATGATTTTTTTTTTGTCGATGAACAAATACAAGAACAGTCAATAGTTTTACTAAGTGTTATTGGTCAATAAATATAACAGATTCCATGACGTGTAGGTAATGTTGAGTGAAAAAGTATTTTATTTTCTCTTCAGTTATACATTCTGTAGGACCTTTGGGATTACAATAATGACAGAATTCAATCTGAGATTACCCGATTTAATTTTGGTGCCGCAAATTTCAAGCATGGTACACAGTTTGTACTTCCAATATGTTTTTTTTAGAAACCCCATACGTTGTGAATATTATGTATTTTGGACCACTCAGGTTCACTAAAATGTATTTTTTAATTTTACTTACACCTCTAACCAATTTAATCTTTACTGTTAAAAGATTTTCCAGCTGGTAAAATCAAAGTGCTTTTGAACATTTTTTAACATTTATATGTAAGATTTTAAGGAGCTGGTAAGTTTACTTTGTAAAAGTTCAAAGAACAATATTCCTAGATTGTTTTGTTACCATAGCTACAATCTGATGCTGTGAGTTTAACTTTGAGTTTGAGCTCTGTTTGTTCACAAATGCAAATTAGTAAACTTACTTAACACAGAAGCTGTTAGAGGTGCTGATGTTTTTAGCAGGAAGAGGGACCCTTAACTCTGGCTGACTAAATGGACAAAACATTTGATATGATTTGGTGCATTGTGTAACCAGAAAAATAATGCTGAAAAGAATAATATAATAATATAAAACCAGCGTGGTGAGCCGCCAGGCTTATAATACACTGGGGAAAACCCTGCTGAAATGTTTGAAACTTCTGAAGTTATAGTACATATTTTTGGGACCAACATAGAGTCATCTTATATGGGATGTTTTATACCTACTGATGTGAAACCTTTACCTATTACTGCACTGTAATTTGCATGAAAAATGCTTTTTTTCTTTATTTTGGATAGAGGACCAAAACTGGCTCCAGCCCGGTAGCCCTTATGCTCCTGAATACGGCCCTGCTTTTATCGCACAAATTGATTTCTTGTCACTTGCAATGTAAGCACATGAATATCTCGGTGCTTTGTTGCTTTAAATTGGCAATATGCTAATAATAATTAGACCCCATTTTATTTTTTTTCCACATTCCGTTTTATTTTTATTTTCTCCTAAATTAAAATTTTTCCATTTTTATTTTTCTGGATTCCATTTTTCCCCGTTTTAACCACATTTATTAACCCAAAAAGTACCTATTTATGGTGTGTATGGAAAAAAAAAACAAATCAATAGCTAGAAGTCAACATTCCCTGTTACTGTTTCACAAATGAATTTGGTCTCAAACTAATGTTTTGTTGAGACATTGGTTTCACAAAAAGTGTTTCCACCTAATTTTTTTTAAAAACTCAAACATTATGGACAAAACTAAGAATCTTGTTTCTAACATAAAATTAAATTTCCCTTTTAAAAACGTTTTAGAGTTGAACTGAACACCATGAAAACCTGCAGACTTCCACAAGGACTTTGGTTAATTTTTATTCTCCCATCTGAACCCACCGATATCATCAGATCCAGTAAAACTATGTGTGGTATAGTGGGTTCCATTTTGTTTATTATATGCAGAAATCATAGGGCCCTAAATAATGTTGCGTGTCAGCACTAATGAATTCAAATATGACATGAAGCTACAAAGGAGAGGCAGTAGCATCAAAGCAAAATGAGAAAAAAAACAAACAGAAGTTAAAACTTTACCTGAGTGCACTGCCTTGGGCGTCACCTTTAACCTCTGCTTTGTGTTTGTGGGGATGGACCCGGACGGGTTCAGCGGGTGCATCAGGAGCCTCTGCGGCCTGTTGGACCTCCATTGTTTCACATCCTGAAACTAGACTGCTGGGACACGGGGGGGCAACAATGGCTCCAGACAATCAAGGAGGAGAATCACACACGCCAGGGCTTGGCTGAAATTAGCCCTTTGGGCTGACCTGATCTGGTGGCTGTCGCATCAGTAATGAGGGTTCAGGCGATCGTCAGTCGAGGGTTAATGAGTTTAAGCCTCAAAGACGGGCAGACAATGGGACATATGCTGCATCAGATAAGATAATGGTGCTTCTGTGCTCTGCTTTTCTGCTAATTGTATGCTATCTGCTTTTTAATCTGTTTGGATGGTTGCTGTGCATTTTTGTGAAAGCTTTAGGTCATAGCCAGAAAGGTAATATTGTATTTTTAGCATCTGAGGCAAAACGGAGAGAGATTACTTTTAAAGTCTGTTTTTTCCTTTAGCATGAGGAATGCCATAACCTTTGTTTGTTGCATAAGGAGTTCTTTATATAGACAGAAATTTATTTTATATGTTTTATTTGTCCCTAAATTGGAAAACTGTATTGTTCCAGCTAGATATGCACTACCTTGTATTCCAAATTATTATGCAAGTGAGATTTTCTTAAATGGTCAGTGCAAATGATGGTCAGTATAATTTTCAAGTCATGAACTATTACAGTATAAATCTAATTTTATGGAACAAAGCTCCCCATGAGAACAGTCATTTTTTCAAAAATAAAAAACTCAAAATTCATTGTTCCAAATTATTACGCACAGCAGATTTTCTAAACATTTTATGGATTATAAAGAACTGCAAATGGTCATTCTTTGAATGTGCAGCATTAAGTGGTCACATGTACTAAAATCAAAAGCTATTTCAATCAAAAACATCTTAACAGACCGAGTTACATGTTAACATAGGACCCCTTCTTTGATATCACCTGCACAATTATTGCATCCATTGAACTTGTGAGTTTGTGGATAGTTTCTGCTTGAATTTCTTTGCAGGATCTCAGAATACCTTCCCAGAGCTGCTGTTTTGATATTAACTGCATTCCACCCTCAGATCTTCTGCTTGAGGAAACTCCATAGGTTCTCAATAGGGTTGAGGTCAGAGGAGGATGGTGACCACACAAGTTTCTCCCCTTTTATGCCCATAGCAGCCAATGACACAGTGGTATTCCTTGCACCATGAGATGGTGCATTGTCATGCATGAAGATGATTTTGCTACTGAAGGTACGGCTTTGAACCATGAAAGAAAGTGATCAGTCAGAAAGTTCATATACTTCGCTGAGGTCATTTTCACACCTTCGGGGACTCTAAAGGGGCTGACCAGCTCCTTCCCCATGATTTCGGCCCAAAATATTACTCCACCACCTCCTTGCTGACTTCACAGCCGTGTTGGGATGTGGTGGCCATCCACCACCAATCCACTACTGAGTCCATCTGGACCATCCACGGTTGCACAGCAGTCATCAGTGAACAAGTCTGTTTGAAAATTAATCTTCATGTACGGTTGGGCCCACTGTGACCGTTTCTGCTTGTGAGCACTGGTTAGGGGTGGCCAAATAGTAGGTTCATGCACCACAAGCCTCTGGAGGATCCTCCACCTTGAGGTTCCAGAGGCACCAGCAGCTTCAACTAACCATTTATTGCTTTATAAGGGCATTTTAACAGCTGCTCTCTTAATCTGATGAATTTTTCTAACAGAAACCTTCCTCATTATGCTTTTATCTGTACAAACCCATCTTTGTTCTGAATCAGCCACAAATCTCTTTGTGGCTTCAGCTTTCATTAAATATCTAATGTTTTCATGCCTTGTCATACGGCACTACACTATCTGATGATTTTCGTCAGCAGAGATCCTTTTTCTTTCCCATATTGCTTGAAACCTGTGGCCTGCTTAATAATGTGGAACATCCTTCTTAAGTAGATTTCCTTTAATTGAGCTCACCAGACAAACTAATCAACCCAGCTCCCTGAAATTAATTATAGTGATTCAAAGAACCCTGACACACAATATCATCTATAAATTTAATAGCACAACAAAAAAAAAATATTTTTATGACACTTAAATCCAATGTGCATAATAATTTGGAACATGATGTAATATGATAATAATATTTGTTTCACTTCCAATATCGAGAATAATTCTAGACCAGGTAATCTAGGGACAATGTGCCTGTTCCATATGAATGAATGAATGTTACTAATCCTAGAGGGAAATAAGAGTAGATCTATTCTGTCTAACTCTATACGTTATGCTCTGAGGGACTAGGCCTGTCACAATAACAAATTTTGCTGAGCGATTAATTGTCTCAAAAATTATTGCGAGAAACAATAATATTGTTTGAAGACCTTTTTACACTGATTTAATGGAAATGACGTAATAATGCATTCGATTTTCTGCCAAAGATACAGTAGATACACATTATTTTCAACAGAACACTTAACACTGCAACGGATAAACAAAATAAACAAAGCAACCAAAAATAAAATGGATTCTCAGTCTCCATTAACAAAAAATGTAATTGAATAAAAACTAAACAACATAAAGCCAAAGTGGAAATAAATACTGCATTCAACCAAAAGAGTACAGGTTATGAAGTCTGAATACTATGTTGCCCTTCAGTAATAATTAGATTTAAATAGAGAAAATGGGCACATCCGACTACATGATGCAATATTTTCATACTACACGTTTTTTTTTTTTTGCCCCGATTTTCCCCTTACGACAATCTTAGTATGTTGGCCGTTCTGAGATTGTCGCTTGCATTTCATAACCGATTATCCTGTAGCGTGGGGTGTGTTACAGTAGATAGTCGTGGCAGCTCCGATCTAAATCGGGGGTTTTCCCCGACTGGGAGCGTTAATGCAGCCTGTTGAATGTGACAGATAGCCAATCAGAAGGCGCAGATTCCCTTTTGTGCTTTCTGAGGGAAAATTACAAAGGGTAATCCCAAACAGCTGACACAGGGCAACCCGAAGTCCAGCGGACATTGGAGATATGTGGAAACAACATTAATGTTTATTCAACATTTCGTACAAAGAATACAGAAATGACAAGGGGAGGAGTTGGAGCAAAATTGCTACCGCAGTTGATAAACCCGGTAACTTTTCAGCTGTTCTTCGTTAACGTGATATAAATGGGTTATAACGATTTTCATTCAGTCAGGACTGACACTAGCCACGTGCATTGCAGGTAGATTGTAGTAAAGCATTGATTAATGCCCTGTTTTAAAATTAGTTAACTGCACTTGTAGCCATTATTTTGTGCCCATTGTTGGACACCACGCCCGATCGAACCTATACCTAGGATTTCTGTCGGCTAATGTGTGGTCTCGTGTGGTTTTGAAAATCTGCCGACAACTCTAAAATCGTGTAGTGTGCGCTGAGCATTACACTAAGGAAATGAGGAAGGGAGATGTCAGTGGAGAGCACCGGAGTTGAGCAATTTTTCGTTCAGCGTAATCAACAGAAAGAGAAAAAGGCGCAAGAGACGATAAAGCTATCGAACGATTAATTGATTTATCGTTTATCACAACAGGCGTATGAGTGACCTCATGTTTTATTAGTTATTTTCGATTATATTTAGATTTCCTAATTGCACTTCCTGAACCATTTGAAAGAAAGTTTGTTGCAGTTTAGTTTTCCATGTTTGAATAGCTTGTGAAGCTGTTGTTGTATTTAAGTGTGCTGTGCTGGTGCAGAGTTATAAAATAAATTTCCAATTCAGTAGATTTGTCTGTATTTAAAAAAACAAACCTTTAACTCTGTTCAGTCAGTTCAGGACTGTTTTTCTGTATCGGATCGGTGTTGGCTGATATTAAATTTCAGATTTCTGAGTCAGTATCAGAATTATTGATTATTTATTACTATTTGGTTGATATTCTTTCGCTTGATTGGCCCCGACTGATAAGTCAGTAAG
Organism: Xiphophorus maculatus; assembly: GCF_002775205.1. Classification (NCBI taxonomy): domain Eukaryota; kingdom Metazoa; phylum Chordata; class Actinopteri; order Cyprinodontiformes; family Poeciliidae; genus Xiphophorus; species Xiphophorus maculatus. The sequence continues at coordinate 28,627,917 of NC_036464.1, forward strand.
CAACAAATCAGATATTTTCCTGATCAGTAAATCCGGCATACTAATTGCTTTTCTCAGGGTTATGAGAACAACACTCTTCGGTGTGGAAGTTGTTACTAAATGAAGAAGGCAATTTTTTTATGTGTTAATGATGCGTTTTAAAAATAAAGTCAGAAGAACGACAAAGATGGAAGAAGCTAATTAAGGAAATAGTTTGTTGTGTCTTATATAAAAAAATTAATGACTGTTCACAGAAGAAAATACATTTTGCTGTCACATCTCATAACGTGGAATGGAGGACAAATCAAAGCAGCTGGAAAAGACTTTACAAAATGCCTGCCACAAGTTCTGATCTCTTTATAAACAAGAAAAGAAAGACAAGGGATTGAAGTGAAAAAATATAAATAAATACATGTATAAGCACAGTTTTAAACTTAAAAACTTCAGATGTTTTAAAATGTTTAAAACAAACATTTCTGTAAATTCCCTTAAACATGGGATTTTATATTGTTCAAACTTTAATGTTTATGTGTTGTTTAATGTATGTTTTTTTTAGAAACAGCATCACACTGGTTATCCATGTTTCCATGACTCCTTAATGTGAAATATCACTTTAGCTTAGCAGGGATAGGAAGCTAGGAAATAGCTACTAACGCATCATTAGCAGCTAGCAATTCCCCAGCTTACAAATCGTTCTCATCTTGTCTCTATGAAAAAAAAAATAAAAAAATGCTGGAACAGAACCTGGAAGTGCTTCCTTTGTTGGACGCTGTCAGGCTAGCTGTCTTTCTCTGTTTTCTAAGATACTAGAAAAAGTGTTTAGTAAAATGATAAATAACTTTATTAAAAATTATAACATTCTGACAGACTGAGTATGGCTTCAGAGAAAACAGATCAGATTCAAATCAGATTTATCAAACATAATTATGGTCTACTACAGGGATCAGTGTTGGGACTCTAATTATTTAATTTGGATGAATGACATTATAAAAGGATTATAATAATAAACAACATCATAATAAAATACATTATTTTAGCAGATGAAACTTCTCTGTAAAGGAGAAAATATCCAATAACTGTCAGAGGTGGTCACTACAGAAATGAAGAAGCAAAACATTGGTTCAAAAACAATAAATTATTATTACATTTAAATGAAACTAAATTCATGATATTTGCAACAAACAAGAAAATAATGCAATCAAAATAACTAGTGACAGAGTTGATTTAGAACGAGTGAATGCAATCAGATTTCTGGTTGCCATATTGAATCATAAATTTAACTAGACCAGACCTAATAAAATCAAAACAAGCCTACAGTGTTGCTGTTTTGAAGGGAATAAGATATTCTGGACTACAAATCTCTCTTTATTTTATATTGCATAATACTATAATTCCACATCTAGCATATTGTGTGGATATTTGGCGCAATACATACAAAACTAATTTACAGCCGCTGTACAAAATACAAAAATAAATAAATTAATAAATCCATTTGAATATTGTATAAAGTGGGATATTGGGAACATACAAATTTGTTATTTTCTAAATCAAATATACTCAAATTCTGGGACCTAGTAAAATTCAAAACTGCGCAAAGCATGTTTAATGTAATAAATCATCTGCTTTCAAACAATATTCAAAAAAATGTTTTGTGACAGAGAGGGGGCTTATAATTTAAGAGGAGAAGGAAACTTAAAACAGCAATGTATTAGAACAACCAAACAGAGTTTTTGTTTGTCAGTGTGTGGAGTAGATTTATGGAGTGGATTAAATGATGAGTTAAAAAAAGTACAAATATAAACCAGTTTAAAAACAGCTTAAAAAGGAGTTTATTTTGAAATATGTTTAGGAGGGGTGTTTCAAAAATCAAAATGCTACTGATGATATTAAAAATATAAATAATTGTACATTTATGGATGAGATTGTGAAGTTTAAGTGTCATTCAATGTTAGAATAATTTAAGAGTTTATCTGGTGTTTGGAGATTTAAGTGTTTGTAGGTTATGAGTATGAGAGAGGCAGGAAATCGGGGGATCTTCTATCTGCTCCTTTTCAAATAAGCCATGTAAAGTTTCATGTCAGTGGGCATGATTATTAGTTTTATTATTTATTTTCCTATTTTTACTTTTTGTCTGTTTGAAATATGAGAAAAGAGTATTAATGTCTTGGTTGTTTGAACTTTTTTCTGACTGAGTGACAGAAATGAAACTGATGAGAGTCATTAAAGGGAATTTTTTAAATGATTTTCCAAATGTTCGTTTTGGCCTCAAGAAAGTGTTTTAATGAAGCTGGAAAACTTTAAGAATAATTGAAGTGATATTTGGCCAGAATGAAAACATTTATTTCCTGTGTTAAAGGAACTTCCAGCTGGGAGGACTATTCCCAGTGTTTGGTTTGACATCTTCCTCTCATATACCAGTGTGTTCACAGGTTTATGAATTAAACGTGCGTGTAGTAGGAGAATCAAAAGATAAGGGGTTCAAAAGTTCATCATTTGTTGTTGTTTTTCAGTTAAAGCTTTATTTTTCATTATCTCTCAGCCTATTGAGGAAAACCTCCTTATTTTACCCCAGAGTGTGTTTTTCATTCTGTGCTTCTACTTAATTGTTTGAACATCGTTGTTCAGGTTTTACTGCTATAATATTAACTTTTCCTTCGCCCTTTTTTGTTCCCCTGCATGTGATCAGGTTGGATAAAATGAGCTGTTTCGGGTGTGTGGAGTTCAGCAGGACTGCAGCTCTTTTGTTGTGGTTTGTTCAAGTTATCTTCAGCAGAGAGTCTGCAGATCAGAAGTAAAAAAGCTCTTTGTTCAGGGACATGTTTTCCACCCGGAGCTGTTTTTTTGGTTTGTTTAAACGCAACATATTTGTCTCTTAAATGTGGTATGTAAACTGGTAACTTCTTCCTCGGTGGAGGAGTACAGCATATTTGTTGAATCTTGCGACTTTTTGAAAGAATGTTTAGTAAAAATATTTCTAAGTAATATTTTCCTAACTTGGCAGGCCAATGTCATATCACCATGAGTTTGTAAGAAACAAACTAACAGCTAATTAGTTGAGGCCTCTATTTTAGATTATTTTAGCTGTTTTAAGTTTAAAGACGAAGCAGAATTCTTGGGGATTAAGTCATAATGAGATCTGAAGAAGTAAAGGACTGTACGAGCTTTAGAGCCTCAGCAAATGATGGTAAAGTGTACTTTGTGATCTAACCACATGGATTTATGCAGGTAACAGCCTCTGCTAATGTACCTTAACAGAGTGACATAAGTCCTGTTCGGCAAAAAAAAAACAAAAAAACTTAGCAATGGCAAACGAGTAGATGTTTAATATTCGCTAATTACACCACGGATATGAACAGAGTCAGATTTGGTTTTTAATCACAAAGAACAGCTGGCTAGCCGTTAGTCTTCTACCTCAATATTCAGTTCTCGACAACATAAGATGATATGACTACTACTGTAAATGATAAATACTTTACCCTGGATAATTTCAGGAGTACTTCTCAAGTAAAATCTTTAGTCATTTCAAATAAGTCAAATGTCAGAGAAAAAATTAAAGAAATTAGTATGAAAGCAAAATATATATTTCATAAGAATAATGAAACATAAAAGTTTGTTTGACTAGTAATCTCTTACCTTTTTGTAAGCTATCATTCAGCTGACCGGCAGTGTGCAGTAATTATTGGAAGTGCACCAATTGGAGTCTTTTGGCCAGCCGCAGATCTTTAAAAAGCCTGACTCTGTTTTTGGCTGATGTTGATTTTTTTGTTTTGTCTGAAAAGTTGATAAATATAGAAACAAAGTTGCCAAGTTGTTAACATTGGAGTGAGTATTATAGGAGAAGTGTCAGTCAGCGCTCTCTCACTGCAGAGTGAAATGGGACATAAAGAACGTATCAGCCAACCGTTGACCTCCCAAACCTAAGCAAATCGGGCCAATTTATCGGTACTTTCCTATTATTATGGGGACTTCAAACCCTTGGAATGGTATGATGGAAAATTTGAGCAGTTTTAAAATTGTCGTTTGTTGGCTACCAATATTGCCTACCACTTAATGCACACTGCTGAATCAGTTTGTTATATCTTCAGGCTCCTGATTAACCGAAAGAAGAAGCGGCTCTTTGACAACTTCTCCAGCTTCATTTTTAAGTGATCAGGCTACAGGGATTCCCCCAGAAACCTTGCTAAGCCTGGTGGTCGAGACGCCGAGGTGGTCCACCGTGTTTTTGTAGTAGAAGATGTTAAGGAGACAGGAAATCTAATATTACTGTGTTAATGTTAATGTAATGTTAATTCTCAACTTGACATTTTATACAGGAAAACATTACCAGTGAAACAGTATTTAAACCCACAACTAGTCTCAAGAAAAACAAATCAAAAAATACAATTAAAATGAATATCAATTATTTGCCCTTCTGATTAATCCAAATTATGTCAGCGGCTTCATAAGGCCCCTCAGGGCTTCAGGAGCCCATAAATGCTAATATTTTAACACAGACCACAGCTACATAAATGTAACATTTGTTTATTGAGATTATAAAAGCTGCTAAATTTGATTTAATAGTTTCAGCATACATAGATTAAAAGATTGTAAATTGCTTAACATTTAAATGTAAGATTTTAAGGAGCTGGTAAGTTTACTTTGTAAACGTTCAAAGAACAATATTCATAGATTGTTTTGTTACCATATCTACAATCTGATGCTGTGAGTTTATCTTTGGGTTTGAGCTCTGTTTGTTCACAAATGTAAATTAGTAAACTTACTTAACACAAAAGCCCCTAAGTCAAAATCTGCTCCAGACCTCATACAGCCTTGGACCGGCCCTGCATGAGAGTTAAATCTGAGATGTGCAAGAAACGGAGATTTAATTATTGCTTCTAATGTGGCTTTAGTAGCTCTTCCATTTACTGTTTGTTGAGTTTTTAATAAGCTCACAGTAACTGTTTTGTTTGCTCGAGTTTATGAGATGAATTTTTCTGATCTCTGCGCGGCCGTGCGTCTCAACTCTGGCTGACTTAGTGGATAAAGCATTTAATATGATTTGATGCACCATGTAGCCTAAAAAATGATACTAAAAAGAATAATATAATTATATAAAACCAGCTTGATGGGTGACTACGAGGACAACGTAAAAGCTCCTCACCTGGCTGAACCTGCATGATGAGATTAGCGCTGGTAACCGGCCCCCTTTCAGGTTCGTTTATGAACGTGTTCGCCAACAGTGAACACATATTGTACATAAATTGCTTATAATCATCTCAACAAGCTGGGGAGCGTGCTGAGATGTAAACACCTCAATTATTTGTTCACAAAGATAAATCATTCTCATCCTCAGCAAGCACCTCTGAAAGCGCCTCCACAAGTTATTCCTGCGGCCCACATTGAGCTGTAATCAGAGCGAACACGGTGGGGTTTAAACTCTTACATTAATTTGGAGTTCGCCAAAGAACAACAATTCCACACATGTGGTTGATGTAAATATCCATACAGGTCATCCTGTGTCCAGTCTGCGCGATCCGCGCTGAGATCAAGCAGTTTTGATAGGTCCGCTCTCCCGGCTTTAAATGCATAAGTTATGAATTTTATAAATAAATTTGCTCTGCCAGTGAAACACTCAGAGCAACAGAGACACTTGCAATCCAAATAAAATATAAAATGAAATAAAATAAAATAATTTTTTGTATTTTTTATTATTATTAATTTTTCTAAAAACAAAAGTAAATATCGTTCGGCCTGGCAGGGGGTTAGTAAAGCATGGCTGACCGCTAGGCTTATGGGGGGAACCCTGGGCTAAATTCCACGGAGCATTCTACGTGTCCCGTTGGTAACTGCTGTTGTTACGTAAATGTGCTGGAGCTCCCACGCAGGTTGCTGCTTGTCTGGAAAAGATGAAGTGGGGTAAACCGAGCAGGGTGAAGTCATGTTTGCCATCACTCCCCACCGCTCGCTCTGCTGCTTGGCCTTTTTCTGGCTGCTGTCACACTCCATCTTACCAGATGCATGCGCTACAGGCTCATAAAACCATACTCATCACTCATGAAGGTGAACACTTGAGGGAGGCCAGAAATGTTTGTGTAATCTCCTAATATGTCGAAGTTGGGATGCAGAAGCATCTGGATTGTTTGTCTGTCTGAGTTTTCACCTCAGACTGGGAACGGTTTTCATAACAGAGACAAAAACAGAGAGAAAAATGGATCTGCATTTTTAAAAATTCACAGAGATCTATTTACTGGCATGTTTGCTTGGGTGAAAACAGAGCGTGAATGGTCTCAATATAAAACTATTATCATTTATCACAATAAATAATTTATTGTCTATCAAAATTAGTTATTGTGACAGGCCTCTGGGTTATTCAGCTGAAGAAGAGAAACAGTGTCAGTTTGTATGGTCGACTTTTTGTCACTGTGTTGAAAAGATAAAAATTGTATCGATATCGACCCAAATGTTCATAGCTGTGCATTCTTAATTGAAACAGCCAGTTTGTAAGTTCTGTAATTTTGACCCTTAAAAATTTTGAAATTATAGAATAGAATAGAATAGAATAGATTTCAACTTTATTGTCATTGCACTGTCACAAGTACAAGCAACGAGATGTAGTTTGCATCTATCCAGAAGTGCTCTACAAGATATAAATATTTATTTACAGATGTACAAGACTACGTATGTATGGACTATAAGGGTGCTGAAAACAAATTCATAGATCAGTCATGTGAAGATCTATCCTATTATCCTATTATCTTCTGAGGCACGTCACTAGGTGGAGCGTTTCCCTGTAAAATGTTGACCTGTGAAGTGTCAGGCTGGATCCAACTGAACTAGTTCCTAAATGACTCAACCTCGAAAACAAAAAAGTTGCTTGAACAGTAAAAGCATACTGACAACCAGAAATGATTTTCATGTTATCACCTGTAAGGTAACTTGGTGGATCGGCATGGTTCTGTGGAAACCATGAGAGTCCGTATGACTGATGCTGCAGTGAACACTCTGAAGGCGACATTTTGTGTTGATGCCTGTTGAATTACATGGCCTTCTTTACACAGAATCTAGCCTGCAGCAGTGTTCAAACTGGAAATCCTCCAAACAGTGAGTTTATTTAGGCTCGATTTTTGCTAAATGGTGCTAACGAGTCAGAAGTCTGTAACCATCAACAGAAAGCAACTTTATGAATGATGCAGGCAGACATTAAAGCTTTGAAGTGGACTGTCACAGACTAATAGTTTATTTTAACCTGCCTTCTTCCTGTGTGTGTTTGTGGCACAGGAGCAGCTCAGAGCGGCGTAAGGAGAAGTCACGTGATGCGGCACGCTGCAGGCGCAGCAAAGAAACAGAGGTGTTCTACGAGCTGGCCCACCAGCTGCCCCTGCCTCACAGCGTCAGCTCCCACCTGGACAAGGCCTCCATAATGAGGCTGGCCATAAGCTTCCTGCGCACACGCAAGCTGCTTACCACAAGTACATTCACACAAACTACTGCTACATGCATTTATATATGCAAACAGGTGGAAGTTGCAGAAAGGGAAAAATGCAAATGGAGAGCACGCCCTGGCTACAGGCTTATTGTATGCAACTTATTGTCAACCCTCGTTGGAAGGCCCCTCCTGAACCTCCTCTATTTGTCTTTGTAAGATTAGAACCTAAGGAAATTCAACAAAAGCAGCAGACTTATTGTTCTTCTGCTTTTGGTGTCTCAGAACAAGATCTTAGGGAAAACAAATTAAACAACTTGCAATGTCATTGGTCGATGTCATTGGACTTTTTTTTTTGTTTTGTTTTTTTAAGGTTTGTTTTTCTCTAACTGTTACAAAAGCCTTTGTGAGCTCAGCTCAACAGTGGGAAGCTAGGCTTCAGTCTGCAACGCTCAAAGGAAATGAAAAGTTCAATTGTTTATTTAAAGTTAAATCTGCTGTTGGTTTCTTAAGGACTTTAGTTGGAAAATTTTGAACAGATTGGGATAATTGTTATTCCTTCCTTTGGGTACAAGAAAGAGAAAAGAACAATTGAAAACTTAGTTTGGTATCATAATAAAAATTAAAAGTCTTTAGAATGAAGCACTCTATGAAAAAAACAAATGTCATCATAAGTGAGCAAATTTACATGTTTCTTCTCTGAATTTATTAAACTTTTCTCTAAATTCAGTTACCTATATATGAAGGGATTTTCCCCAATTTGGTATATGATTAAAAACTTACAAATATCTTCTTATAGAGTGAACATGAAAACAGAAACATGATTTAAAATCTAAATATTGCATCCTATGGACTCTTTCATATTTGAGTTCTGTAAAGGCAACAAGGGAGCCATTTTGTTTGAGTAAAATAAAATTATATTCAAAGAACTAAATAAATACAGAACAAATTCAGTCATGTAGATTCAGAAATGAAAAGACACTTTAACATCAGTTTTTACTGCTTCTTCAAAAAATAATCATGCTTCTTGAATGTTTTTTTTCTCTTTGTCTTTATTATGTTTTAAAGTATTCTAGTTACAATTTAACAGAACATTAGCAAACCTAAAAACAAACAAGCAAACAATTAAAACATGAGGACGATGCTATGTTCAGGGCCATCCTTTAATGAGGGGTGCTTGTAAAGTATTAACTCAGAGAGCAGGATACACATTTTTTAGATTTTTTTATCTCCACTTTTTAATTATGCTCTGTTTCACAATGAAGCTCAATAAAATGCACTTAGATCTGCTATTGTATTGTGACACAACATGAAAAATAGTTCACACATTATGAATACTTTTACACTGCAATATCCCAGTTCAACTTTTTGATTTATTGATTAGGTGTTTTTAATATTTGATATATACTTCCAATTAATTAAAACTCTTGAAATCGTGTCTCACTGTTGAACAATTTCCACCAATAATACAACCTAAATACTCAATAGACAGTTATATTTAGAGTGATAAATGTTTTTTTTTTTTACATAATTCAGATGCCTTTTTATAGAGCAGTGGTTTCCTGCACTTAATGATGCCGATTTTGTGCAGCTCTAAACAATAACCAGCAGCTCAACAATTCACTCTTATAACAACATGTCAGCAAAACAGGAAATTGTTTTGATTTACACAAAAGCTTAATGTTATCTATAAATCTTTACCGCCATGTTTAATGTGCCATCATTCTGCTCCTATGTGCCTGTCCATGTTCTGTTTGTGTAATGAACTGCTTTGCATTGTGTGCAGAGGATAGAGGCAATGCTTCATTAACAAACAGCCATCGCTGCTTCCCATAATTTGATTTGTACACCTTCATCAATCAAGGAAATCATTTACAGTTCTGTAATCGTAGATCTGCTAAAACGGAATTACATGACATCCAGAAGGAGTAAATCACTTTGACATAGAAGTAATGGAGAAATTAGAGAAATTACATTTAATGGAAAGAAATGTTAAAATATTTTAACACCATTATAAATAGCAGACAGAATATATGATAACTTTTTTTTGTGTTATCGTAGCTCAATTTTATTTTACTCCTCAACCCCTGACCTGAGCTTCATGGAGGCTCTGAATAATTACACAAATTTCATTTCTTGGTTTGCTATTTTTAATACAATTTTAAAACACTAAAAAAACCTTCCACATTAACATAACGGGATATTTGCATGTAAAACTTTGAGGAAAGTGTTTATTTTCATACAATTTGTATTAACACTCAAAAAATAATAGAATCCAGAAATAACATAAAGAAACAGCCACAGCCACCTCATGAGGGTATAGCAACTTTTCTAAAATTTTTCTTAGGTTATGCTTTAGAGGGCCTTTCTAAAGAGCTGGCACAATGATGACACAAATGTGACATAAATGTTTGTCCAAGTTGTCAAGATTAGGATTTGTGTCTAGAATTCTGATAAAAATTTCAATTCAGTACAATTTGGAATAAGATTATAGCAAAAACTTTGTAAAAATGAAGTGCTGTGAATACTTTCCAGATGCAGAGCATCACAGCTGTAACCCTCCACTTGTGAAAGCAAATCTGTTGGGTTCAGCTTGGTACTCTGACAGTAATTCTGAGTGCTACACTGCCGACCGGACACAAATAAAAATAAATTTATAAAGAGATCTCGTACCTGCTTTTGAACCCTCTGCTGGCAACCAAACATCAGGGCGCCACGCAAAACTTGATGAAGTTTAAATTACAACGCAATCTAAGCATCTTAATTTGAATTTCCTGAAATTCAAGTTAAATCACTACATTGATTGCAGGAATTTTTGTAAAGGAGAAGAAGGAGGTGCAGAGAGAGAGGTGAGAAGGAGGAAAGACGAGAAAGAGGAGGAGCGAAGGTGATGAGGGTAGGAAGAAGTGTGAGAAGGCAGGAGAGAGCAGGGGGATCCATCCGATGCAGCTGCTGATAGCGCTATCGGACCGCTCTGATTGCTGCTGATGAGGGCTGATACCGGAGTGGAAGCAGAGCTCTGCCCATCGTTCGGCTGCTGCTGGCGGTATCCCCGCTAGCCATAACAGCAGACCGCCGTGGCGCCAAACGAGCCGCGCGCGTTGCAACATCCGCGGCTGTCTGTGCTGCATGTGCAGAGAAAACACCTGGTTACATAACATGAATGCGAGATGAAGCACTTTGATGAGGAGGAGCTTTTTGGCTGACCGGGCTTACACAGGGAACCGGTTTGAAATAAAGTCTTTAACATTTGTTACGTTTTAGTTGAAAGTTGTATCCAAATGAATAATAATAATAATAATTGCATAAAATAATATGTTTCTAAAGTAAATTTAACCACTTCTATTTACCAGTATATAAAAAATAAATCGGAATCTGTTTCAACAAATCAATACTATCAGTACCTGTGTTTCCATTGACCATACAACTGCACAACATTTCACAAATAAATTTGCCTTATGGAAACACGGTACTTTTGAAAAAACTTGTCTATAAAATGTTTTGGCACTAGGATGAGATGTTCACACGGGTCACATGAACAGCACCAGAGGTTGCCACGGTGCAAACCACGAAGAAGATGATGACAGGAAGTACCGTAGTTAGAGAATGACGGCGGCTTGTTTTATAATGACTTATTGCATAATCAAATGTAGTCATGGGAGCTTTTTATTGCGTTTCTTATTTAATGGAAACACCAAAATTGTGAAATTGTGCTTTTTTTATATTTGTGGAATGTTGACAAAGTTTTGCACACATTTGTAATGTAAACACATTACGTCAAACGTATTGCCTCTTTTCAGAAGCGAGCAAACCGGCCATGCTGTGTTTTTTTTCTACCTAACAGATTTGCTTTTTTCTTAATTTAATTGGACAGGATATACATCACATTATGTGCGCAAGCATTTTGAAATGATTTATCATTGCTTCATTTTTAAACCAGATAAAGATATACAAAAATATACTTTTATCAATTTTCTGTAATTTATTGCACTTCTCATCTTTTTAAGGATTTTTAGTATGTCTTTCTGTCTTTGGTGTGAAATCCAGAAATATGAGCCTGAGTCCCCTCAGCCCATACCAGAGAGCAGATGGTGTTACCATGATGATTTTGTCAGGAGTTAGCTACACACCCTCAACTTGGTCCTTTCATATTTTCTGTCATATTCTGCTTCGTGTTACACAATCTAAACACAATCTCCTTCCTATCGACATACTCTGCACACGGCAGCAGCACAAACGTCATGAAAGAAGGGGGAATTATCCGTTCTGCAGCTGCGTGTCAGACTCTGCTCTGCAGCCCATTATTTTCAAACGAGGTCAGTTACGCAACCGAAAAACAACAGAGCAGAGAAAAAAGTGCAGCTCGGTCCAAATGACTGGTAATCACGGCTAAGTACAGTATGTAGGCCAAAGGTGGCACTTACTTTTTGGACCAGGATCCCAAAGAACTCTGCTGCGATTTTGGGGGCCCATGGGAAAAGCTCCAGGCTCCTGTGGGAGTTCTGCACGAACCGGGCCTGGATCCAAACTCAATCCCCAGGCCTCACCGGGAGCCTTGAGAACGGCTCCCCTCTTATCTCAGGGAAGCACAGAGGAGGAACTGCGAGCTTCCCACCCTCCACCCCACCAACTACTGGGCTTTGTTCAGCTTGAAGCTGCTGTCCAAGCATGCACGCACACATGCACAGCTGTGCTAGAAGTGCTTTTTTATATTAATTATCTTTGGAAGGAGACCTCAAGGACAGACCGGAGTCTCTCTGTGTAAATGTTTGGACACTGTGCTGCGCTGTGTATTTGAAAGTAATTGCTTAATATGTTATCTTTTCAAATCTGGACGATCTCTATTTGGTTGCAAAAGGGGAAACAAGCCTATTGCTGAGATTTACGCTGATGCCAGTTCTAACATCAGCAACCAGTGACAGAAACAATCTCTTCTCCGCTCCCAGGCCACAGCAGCTGTGACGGCGAGGAGGACAGGCTCATGGACAATCTGTACCTGAAGTCTCTGGAGGGCTTCGTCACAGTGGTAACGTCAGATGGCGACATGATCTTCCTGTCGGAGAACATCAACAAATTCATGGGCCTCACGCAGGTACACAAGTTCTATGAGAGAACGGCTTTTTGCTGAATCAGACTGAAACAGAAAATGAAGCATTATTAGGAGAAAGAGATACAAATACTAATGTCCCACTCACAATTTATTTATTTTTGTTCCCAATTTGACTAAATTAGGGTTAAGCATTTGCAAAAACAAGTGTTCCATTCTATAAACACTAAAGTTAAGTTTCTGTGGAACAGTCCTGCTTTGTTGCTTTCATAAAAGGTTATTTTTATTTTTTCTTTATTTTAATTAAGAAAGCTGCTATTAAGCTTTATCACTTGCTTCTAAAGCCATGTCTGATTCAGCAGATACATCTACAGTCTCTAATAAACTCCCTTCGAAATCCTGCTGACCACATTTCAATATGAGGCAGTTAGCTTAAATGGTTATGCTAACATTAGCATATTTGCTCTTGGTTTTGATTTGACTTGTTGATCATTCTTCACTTCATTTCACTGTGATTTAAGGTAATAACATGCAGCAAAAATGTGTAGAAAAAGTATTTATTGTTATTATTGAACTTGCAAAATGCAGCTGCACAGATTACTAGCTAGCGTTGTAGCTGCAACTGGCATAAAATCAGTCTGTACAACTACATCGGGGATTAGTTTGAGTTTAGTCTGACTAATTATTTAAAATGCATTAAGAATAACAGTCAGAAAGTGTATCAATATGAATAATTAAGACAAAACTAAAAAGCAGAAAAACCTTTATTATATTTTTGCTTAAAATGTCTCCAATGACTGTAAATATGTTTTTTTGCAGTTATGTATTACTATTATTTTAATAACTAGTGCAGGGGTCACCAACACGGTGCCCGTGGAACCCGTTCGCCCCAGGGGACCTTGTCAGTCACCCACGGAGCAAGTTGCAAAAATGGCCATTGTCATTAGGGAGCACTGCCAACGAAATTATTTAATTTAATGTTTTTTAATTAATAACATTAACATTAATTAATAACATTTGTTTATATTTGAATTTTACAAACAAAAAGTAAATTACAAACATTTTTTAAATTAATTGCTTTATGCATAAACATTTTTTCTATGGTTAAAGTTCAGAACTGCGCAGACGCCTGCAGGATATTATCGGAGGGCAGCAGCGCCTGCAGCTGTACAGCTGCACCCACTCTGCCTACCTTAAGATTTTCCTTGAAGTAAAAAAAGAAAATAATAATTTCTGAAAGTTTTATTATCGAACTCTCTTTACAATTAATAAAATTGTGGAGAAAAAAAAAAGATCTTATGTGTCAAAACATCTTGTACGTAGCGCACATCTGATTCTGTGGGGGAAGGGGGAGGGCACGCTAAAGCTTAAATCTGATTGGTCAGTTTGCTTTTGTTCATTTGGTGGCTTGGTGCTTTTTCTGTAAGATAAAAATGAATGACAGGAGTTTGAACCTCCCGTAGTTCTAAGAGCGGTCGTTTGGATCCCAGCAGAGCGTTTTACAGTGTGTGGTTCTGGCGGGTCGTCGGTTTCTGAGCTGCTTTGATGTTTTCCGAACTGGAGAGCTGATAGGTCTCCCGTTAGCTGACATCTGCCGCTCTTCCTGAGCGTCGCGCTAAGACTGCGAGTTAAACAATTTAATCTAGTCGAAACATTCCCCAAAAGAGTAGAAATTAAGCAAACATTGTTGCTTCACCTTCTCCTCCTTTGGACGTCTGACACCACCTGAACCTGGGAATCAACATCCTCCTCTTTCTGGGGATCACACGAGTAGGCTTCGCTTCCATGTCTTTATTTAGCATCGTTTGTGTAAAACGAAAAAAAGGGTGCGCTGCTTTAGTGGTGGTTTGTGCGGCTTTTGTGCGACGCGCACATGATGCGCGTTGGAGAGGTAGTTGTGCTCTTGCAGGTCAGGTGCAGTGATAGTTTTGTACGTAGGCCTACCTTCCAATCTGTCGGACAGTTTTTTTTCCGACATCTGCTGGTGTTAGCCAACGGGTGACCCATCAGCTTTTAAGTTTGTGAAACCACAAAAAAAGCTAATAAACCGGCGACCTGCCAGAATTGCACACTGTAAAAAGGCTCAGGGGGGATCTTAGAATTATGGGAGGTTCAAACTCCACTCATCATTTTTAGCTCACAGAAAAAGCAAACTGACCAATAAGATTTAGGCTTTCGCGTGCCCTTTGACACCCACAGACTCACAATGATGTGCGCTACATACAAGATGTTTTGGCACAAAATAACTTTTTCTTCTCTCCACAATTTTGTTAATAGTAAAGAGGGTTGGATAATAAAAATATACAATAACGTTTCTTTTTTTTATTTAAAGGAAAATCTGTACCACTGCAGCTGCACCAATCCATACTCTTCAGTCACTTTTGGGCAATTTAGAATCACACAGAAAAGCTCCAAAAGGGAATCAAACTTAAAACTCTGAACTAAGAATTTCTGATCACATAATAGCTATTAACCATAGCTGCATGGTAAATTATTACTGATAACTATTGTCAGTAGTCCCTAACATTAATATGATCAGGCAGCATGCAATCATATGTATATGTATATATACTCTTATTATAATGGCTGAGCCAAGAAAATGTATGTCTGTATCAAACAAGTAGCCCTTCGTGTTACTCTGTACCCGTGAAGTAGCTCCCAGTCTCAAAAAGGTTGGTGACCCCTGAACTAGAGAATATTAACTCAGGCAAACAGAAGACTTTCACGCAAGGTATCGCATAAGCCCACTCTGTTTGTGCGAAGTACTTGTGAGGTCGGCTCTGTGTGTGCTATACACAGGACAGTTTCAGCTCTAAACATTTCTCTTCTTTTTTTGGCAAACACTTTAAAACTGAATCATCCAAGAAAGGAAGTTCATTGTGTGACTGTTTTGGTGCAAACAAGCCAGGTATCTGGAGGTGACTTTTTTTTTTTTTGCTCCTCACTTTAATCGTCACTCAGTTCTTCCAGTGTGTTTATTACAAAATAAATCACTACTGGTAGCTAATGAGAACAGCTGGTAACATTATTTATGTTGACCTAGAGTGCTTGTTAGCCCAGTGACAAGATGGCTTATAATAATGAATATCTGCGGACCACATCCAAATTTGTAAATTAGTGCAATGCCTCCATTCTTTCTTGCATGACTGCTGTTTAATTAGTGTGAGTTACTAATAAAACAGCACTAAGTAAATAGTATTGTGAAAGTGTAGGCTTGTTCATACTTATAGGTTCTTAGAGTCTTATCCTGACATAAAGTAAGTATTTTACCAAGAAGCTTTAATAGAGTTTTTTGTTTCTGTTCAATGGGATGTTTCAGTTAGCTAATTAAATAATATTCATGTTTTATGCTAATTAGCACCCGTCAAAGTTAGCCAACCTGTAGAAATATTTCACTTTCATTAAAATAACGATAGTCAAAAACTTATTTTGAAAAAATTGCTAAAAGTGTATTCTAATAAACAAAGTCTTATATTCTAGAAAAATGAATATATTGGAGTATTAAATAGTTTAACTGTTTGCCTCATAAAACATGAGTTGAAGACATATTTTAACAGTCTTCAATATATTCATGTCTTACTCTAGCTGATGTTTTTGTGTGAGCAGATTAGATGAATTGCTATGCTAATGCTAGCATGTTTCCTTTATGTTTTGATCTGAATTTTGATAACAAATTGATAGCAAATCAAAATGGGGTTACATTAAATTGATTGTGGACAAAAGTTACAGGATGATGTTCCCTTGCTTTTTCACCTATAGCATTAATTAGCCTAAATAATGATTTGCATATCCCATTTAGATATCAACAGACTTCTTTATTAGACAACTTCACGTCTCACTTGTAAACCATTTTCATGGTCCTTATACTGAAGGCGTTTCCATATATTTATGTCTATATAACATGAATTACAAATCCTTTAAAAATCCTATAATCAGGAAAAAGACGCCGCTACATTTAAGCACCAAGTATTTTGTTCAAAACTGTTTGTGGACATTTATTGTGGATAGGAAGTAATGTTAGATTGTTGGCTTCTGATTCTGAAGAATCTTCATTTTGTTTTTTGTCAGGTGGAGCTCACAGGTCACAGCATCTTTGACTTTACCCACCCATGTGACCATGAGGAGATCAGAGAAAACCTTAGCCTGAAGTCAGCAGGTGAGCATTCAATCTTACCAACCCACATTACAACTGCAAGATATTTTTACATAAACAAATCTCACGCTCATTCTGCTTGATTTTAATCTAACAAAAACATCATATTTTTAATACAATTATTAAAGCTTTGTGTGAGCTCACCATCCGAGCATAAGTTATTCCACAGAAGCAGATTTGTATTTGGTTATTTGCAAGGCAAACTACGTGAAGAGATATTCTTGATTTGTAGTTTGAAACTAATGGAGATGTCTTGGAGGCAAGATTAAACATCTAATTTTCAGTAAACGTCTTCTGTTCTTTTCTGTTATACCTGTGTCTTAACATTGCTTTTTATCATTTTGTTTTAAAGGCATAAAAAACACGATGCCATGGAAAGATATGCTTACCCATTACATATTACACATCTAACACTCTAACTTTAACACTCAAAACCACACATGCGTCACTCACATCAGCATGCTGGATGCTTGAAACTGAAAATGAAGGCGACTCATGCCCTACTTTCTGGTTAACTTTTAAATTATTCTTCCACTTTGGGACACTGATAGAGCATTGAAGTTTCATTCTGAGACAGCCATTTTCCAGAAAATGAAGCTTCTTTTTTAATTCTAAAGTCAGTATAAAGACTTGGTAGTGAAGTGTTTGTAGACTGTGAATTCTACTCCGCAGGTCCCAGTACACATGCACTATTCCCAACGGGAACACATAAAGTGACACCCATACTTCCAAAACAAGGCAGGACTCAAAGTTTCTCAAAGTTCCCTTGTTTCACTCAGCTTTAGATCCACGTAACACATTTTTCAACACACCAGCATATACAGCAAGTTGGAAGAGTGTCACAGCAGCCGTGTTATTTGAATGAACCGTTTTGATGGTGGAAATCTGTACAACCTCAAAACAACTGAAAAGTTGTGTATATCTGTTGGGAATGGAAATACACATTTCTATAGATTGGGAGACCTGTGAATGACTGAATGAATGCAGAAGTCTGCTCTATTAGCTGGAAACTAGGGCAGTATAAGCACAGCAAGGTTTATGATTGAGCAGAAAATCACCAGATTTAGTTATGCTGCGCTGCTGAATTGGAACAAATGAGCCTTTGCTAACTGCAAGGATCACTGTTACATCTCAATAGCTGTACATCCCTTTTTGTGGGGCTTTCCTAACATGTGGAAGCTTTAAAAACAGATTTCAAATGGAAACAAATTTTTTTTCTTATTCTGTAGTTATGATTGATTAGTTCTCCTGCTTTGTAGCAGATCTACTAAGCCATATAAAAGCATAAATAATGTTAGTTGTCACAAGATGTGTTAGTATGAAGAACTGGTGGACCTTTAAATCAATATCTTGAAGAACGAGTTTTTTATGCCTTTAAAACAAAATGATAAAACATCCACCGTATTTAGCGGTGGATGTTGCATTTCTGATCAATGCTGGCTGGTTGAAGGAGCCAGCGGGAAAGTCCAGAGTGCCATGAAATGAGGTATGATCCTAAACTTCACAGTAGTCTTGAGCAATAATGGAGCCACAGTCATCCTTATCCTTTGAGCCCTCTAAGGGGAACTGATTGCAAATCTTGCCTTCCTAAGCAGTAAATAAAACCCATGTGTTCAGCCTTTCAGCCTTTTAATCTTCTCTCAAAGGCCCTTAACGCTTTCATTTCTACTCCACAAGAAGACACAAATTCACATAACGAACTGAGAGTGAGCTGCAAATTTCTAAAACTTTCCCATCACTGTTGACTCAAAAAGGAGCCTCAATAAATATAAATGTTATCGACCTGCCAAAAATATATGGCTCAAAAGACTCATAATATATTAAAGCAAGACAAACCCAGAGTTTTATAGAAGGTTGTAAGCAAATAATACATAAAAGAATAAACTTGTAAATAGTTAAAAGGTGGACAATGTCAAGTCAGGCTTAGAAGGATTTCAACAACTGTGGCTGCGTTTTGGTAAGCTGATATAAAAACAATGTTCCATAACCTTCAATATACATATTGTGCAATTGAAAAGTATTTACAGCCATTGAAATTTTTCAGATGAAGTTACATTATAGCTACACATTTCAATGAGAATATCATGTAATGTCATGTAATACCATAGGGTGTGTCTTTGCTAACTCTTAACATCTGGAAACATTCTTATTCACAAAACAGCTTAAGCTCCTTTAGATTGGTTGGAGAGCATGCATTAGCATCCATGCTTTGATTCTCAGTTGGATTGAACTGGATTTGGACTATTCTAACATGTTGTAAACATTCAATTACCTTTTTGGTAACACTTTATTTGACTGGGTGTGCATAAGACTAACATGACATTGTCATAACATGACATAAATTTGTCATGAACATGAATGAGTCTTTATGAATGTTTATGACTGTTATCATAAAGTGTCATTCGGTAAATAACCTTTAATGCAAAGTTGCTTTAAAAATTGCATTAAAAGTCAATTAAAAGTGCAAACTTTGAATTATTTGGTAAATAATGACACTTTTAATGCAAAGTTTGAATTTTTTTTTTTTTTACCCCTCCAGGGGTCTTTTGTGGGCTCTAGTGTCCCTTATATGAAAGTAGGATGACAGGATAGGGGGAAGAAGAGGGGGAAAGACATGCGGCAAATATCATCGGGTCCAGGAGTTGAACCCGCGACGGTCGCGTCGAGGACTGAAGGCCTCCAAACATGGGTCGCGCTAACCCCTACGCCACCACGGCACACCCCGCAAAGTTGGAATTTTTAATGGACTTTTGATGCAACTTTTAAAGCAACTTTGCATTAAAAGTGTCTTAAATTTCTGAGTGATACTTTATGACAACAGTCATAGATATTCATAAAGACTTCTTCATGTTCATGACGACAGATGTTATGTCATGTTTATGACAATGTCATGTCAGTCTTATGCACACCCAGTCAAATAAAGTGTTGCCCATTTTTTCTGTATGTTTATGACTATCTGCATTTCCATAAAAATGTGCTCAAAACAAATGTTTTGGGTGCAAAATACAATTTTGTTCTGGTAATTGTTTTTGTGAAAATGTGTGAAAACAAAACTTTCACATGTGAATATGTCATTAAAATTCAAGGTGGCGACAGATGTAAACACCTATATAACATACATATTTCAACCACAGCCCTAGAGCTCATCAGCAGCCATCAGAGGAAACATTGGAGCGACGAGTCCCTTACACATAGGAACTGCTCCATAACTTATATACAAATGTGTTTTTTGGACTTTGTAGTCGGGGGTTTTACAGAAGCGATGGATTCAACTCTTTGGAATGGCAAACTCAACTTTTGATTGACATCAAAAGTTGAGTTGGACTACTCCTTGGACAATCCACAGCTCGATTGTCCAAGGAGGTTTTGTGCTTACAAATAAACTCATTGCAGCTGTAATCAAACTGGTGACTCATGTGATGCAAAACAGTGTTTCCATTGCAGTTTAGTAAAGCAAAAATTTAGACATGGCTGAAAAACCACCTCACCGTAACATAAAAATATTTTATCAAAAAACGTGTTTCATTCAGCAAATTTATTTTTGTAATTTCAATTTGCGCAATTTCATGACCTGTGAACTTACTTCCATGGCTTGAGTCACTTGGAGCGTAAAACAGATTTTCTCCCAGCTCTGCCCTGTCTTTAGCTTCATTAATCTAACAATAAACTCTGACCTGCTAATATTCAAGCACAGCCTTGCAACACCATGTTTCACCCTGGAGATGGGATGTTCAGTCTTACACCACATATAACATTTTGGATGTTGACTAGAAAAATACATTTTGGTCTCATGTGAGCAGAGCAGGCTCCTCCACATGTTTGATTTGTCCCCTATATGGCATGTAGCAAACTGCAAACTGGACTTTTCATCACTTTCTCTCAACAATGTTCTTCTTCTTGTCAATATTACATAAAAAATAAATTAGTGAAATGTTTGACAAACAGCTTCTTCCACCTGAGCTAAGGATCTTTGCAGTTTGAGTGAACAACAAACAAGGTTTGCTGTTGTGCCACACTGTTTCCTTTTCTTTGTGAGGTATTTAATGATGGACATAAAGTTTGTAACTCTCAGAAGTCTTAACTTAATTTGCAGCTTCTAGACCTGTTGTTCTGAGCTCTGGATTAAAATAAAGAACACTCACAGTAGTACAGGACATTGCATAATCCTGTATATTTAACGGGCAAGCATCCAGAAAAAGGATCACAGAAGGTCAGAGGTTACATACTGCAGAGAGTAACTTAAAGACAGATACACAGAAGGGTTTGTGCATTCTTTGTGCTTTACTTGGACTGAACCAAATGAAAAAGGATAAGAAGTGGTAGTGTTTTGGTGGGGAAAGATTCCAATATGTCTGCACCAGAGATTTGACCTCATACTGAAGGTTTTCTGCTTAGTCTCCAAACAGAAAACTGTGTTACTTTCCTGAAATAAGGAATAATCTAATGAAACAAGCTGTTTTATACTAGAATGTCATTTCTGCCCTTCAGACAATCACATTCACCAATTTGTTGGAGATAACTTATCAGCACTGAAGCAGATCAATTCCGTTGGGTTTATAGTCCTCTTCCACTACTAGTTTACTCATTTTTACATTTGTGTTTGTCTTCACTCAGAAAGGCATTTTTCCCTCTTTGTTTGGTGTAAAGATAAAAACGCACTCGGGGACTGGCGTGTTGGTGAAAGACACCACACAACGCTTGGCTCTGTGGCTGCAACTCAACAGCTGAACCCTGACCTCAAGCTCAACCTAATTCCACGTCCTGTTGGGCTGTTTTCCAGTTCACACATGGGGAGGCAGATATCTGGAGTGTTGACTTGAACTTTTTTCAAACAGTCTGCTACCGAGTAGCAGGATGCATGCTGCATTTACAAGATACGCCAGTGAGGGTTAGAAAAATATTTCAAGAATAGAAACTTCTGTCATTTAAAACAAATATCTAGGCTTAAAGATAATTATTTTTAGGTTTTTAGTATGATTGTAATATATTTTGAAAGCATAAGAATATAATTTGATAGGTGTAGGAGTTTAAAATGAAAAAGTCGACAAAGGGACAAATTGCACAGAGTCCATTCATTATAGCAGTATGGTGTATATTATTGCCCTTTAAATGTCCTCGACAGGAAGTGTTAACTCTTTACACCAATGTTTCAACAGTTTGCCAACTGCTCTACCAGAGAAAACAACTCATTGGATTTGTTTTACACAGACCTAAAGGATTAATATATTTCCAAAGCCAGACCTCCTCTGGAAAAAGGAGACCACCACCTAGTTTTTCTCTGATCATTATATAAACCTCTTTTTTCAGTGACAGCCTACAAAGAAAAGAGCTTTGAGAAAATGGTCACAGCAAGTTGAAGAAACCCTACAGGGTTGTTTTGAGGTTACAGATTGGATTGCTCTTTGCCAGCCACATGGAGAGATCATCCATGTCATGACTGAGTGTGTGACTGACTATACAAACCATGTGAACAGCAGCATCCCCACCAGAACTGTGAGATGCTTCCCTAATAAGTCAGGAAGGCACATAGGGAGTTATTGAAAAGTATGCAGAAGCAGCTCAAAGACACAATAATATTTAATTTTCCTTTGGGATCAATAAAGTGTTTTTGAATTTTGGGCAGTTTTTAGTGTGGGGAAAGAAAACCATTTGTTTCAATGAAGGAGGCATCTCTTGGTTTCTATTCAAGGCACAACAAGCAGGCGTGGGTTTTTCTCAGAAATGTCAGAGACTGGTAAAGGTTTTTAGTAAGACATGGATGAAAGTATTTATTTACAAAGTTGAAGCGATTTCCTCTGTTAGTGAAAAACGGACTCAGACTTGTTCTCAGGAATTAAAGCTTGACTTGGACGTGTCATATTTCACTGTGTACTAAACACAGTGACACATTTGAATAGTTTTGGTAAAATATATTGCAGTCCCTGGAGATTTTTTGTTTTTGGCGTTGTCTCTGTTGATGTACAGTAAATGTAAAAGAATTTGGACTGGTTGTGTATCTTGGGAGATTGTCAGTGCCTTTTGAACAGCAGGAGCAATGCTTTTTGCTTTTTACAATTTCATCAAATCTCATTTAAAATTGATTTCAAGCTGCACTACCATTTTCATGTACTGTAAATCTACCATTTTGCATGTATGTTATTGTGGACAAAACTAATTTTGAATATTTTCAAATTACCTGTTCAAAAGATAAAACATGATTAGAATCAGTTTTGCTGTTTCAAGTCTGAGGCGGGTTTTAATTTCACCATGCTTGAATAATTCCTACTCTCCCTCCCCCACACACACATCTATTTTCTATTAAAAACAGAGAAACGTTGAATTTAACCACTAAAGCTGGCATTTAGATGATTATCAATTCTGAAAATTCATGCATTGTATATTTATATATGACAATCACAGTTTTAATAGAATAAGAAAAATTAAACATTAGTTCAAACGTAGCGTTTGTTCTCTTTCATAGCATTCGTTTCGTGTCTCACTATGGGAACGCCCTGGGCGTGACCTCATCAGAAGCTCCAATTACACTCCGCCAGCCCTGATTGGCTGGGGATAAGTCTGTCAGTGCCAGGGAGAGGGGGCATGTCCCACCCCCCTGCCTATATATAGGACTGGCCCTGCACAGACAGATCATTCAAAAACCTCTTCTCACTACGAGCAGAAGTCCCGACTGGTTTCTCTCTTTTGCCTGCCGTTCTGGAGCCTAGCTTAACTGTCCATAGATACGAGTGCGAACTCGATCGCCGGGCGCTTTGTTCCAGACTGGTAGTCTATATCGGGAGAAAACTAGCGTTCAGTCTGTTGCAAAACAGCGCTGTTATCTGTGAATAACTGTGCGGAGTAGAAATACGCTTCACTGTTTTTCACTGGAGTAGCAATACTCCATTGGTAGCAATACCGGCAGAAGTAGCGATGCTTCACAGAAATCGTTCCTGCAGTTAGCATGGACGCCGGAAAGGCAGACGCTAAAGCGGACGAAAATCCACGTGCTTGCCCGTGTGGAAATAAAATTTCGAGTTGGGACACTCACCAAATGTGTGTGTCGTGTCTCGGCTTAAGGCATGCCCAAGCAGCCCTCGAGTCATCGGAGGAATGCTCTCATTGTAGCCGGCTCTCACTCAAGGTGCTGCGTCGCCGTCTGGCCCGTCAATTGACACTGTCCGGAGGCGACCCCATCCTGGCTTCTGCTGCAGCTAGCCAAGAAACGGCGGCTCAAGGACTGACACCGGTCCCTGATGCAGAACCAGGACCAAGCTGGGGCGATATGCTTGACGCTGTTAACCCGTTGCCACTGGATGTGAGCGGCCATAGCTTCACAGCTTACCCGCTCGATTACCCCATGGCAGGTGACGACGGAGGCTCGGATGCAGATTCTGAGCTTCTCATCACCGACGAAGAAGAAGATGATGAACCGCCTCTTGTGCTCCGAGGTCGGGTCGCAAGACCTACACCTTCGGGCATCAGCCAGGCCGGTGATGGTGACTCTTCTTCGTCTGCCTTGGATGTGGACCTGCATGACGTGTGTAAACGCGCCGCAGCAAAACTTCAGATCCAGTGGCCCGAAGTTCAGGCTGAAGCAGCAAGATCACGTTTCGACGGCAAAAAGTTGCCAAAAGCCAAGAGAACGGGAAAGCAGTTCCTGCCTTTCTTCCCTGAGTTGCTGGAGGAATTTTCAGTTTCCTGGCGCAACAAACCGTACAGGGAGAACCACCCAGTGGCAGGTGGCTCGGTTCTAGACTGTGAGGGAATGGACGACCACGGTCTCCGCCAAATGCCTCGAGTCGAACCAGTGGTGGCAGCGCACCTTCACCCGAAAACTTCTATGTCTTCGGGTGGGTTGGCTCCATCCCTCCCTTCAGCAGCGGACCGCTTCCAATCAAACCTGACGGAGAAATCCTACAAGGCGGCCGCTCTATCAGTTCGCGCCATGAACGCTTCTTCCATGCTGATGGCGTATCAGGCGGAGCTGGAGGAGGAGATGACTGCATCACCGGACGCTACACTGTGGGAAGAAGTGTGTATCATCACTGATCACTGTCTCCAGCTCCATAAGGTAGCGATCCAGGCTATGGGGAGAACTATGGGGCTCATGGTTCTACAGGAAAGAGCTAGATGGTTAAACTTAACCACGCTTTCCACCAGGGAAAAGGAGGACCTCCTCGATACCCCCATCACCCCGCAGGGCCTGTTTGGTGCAGCTGTTACATCTATGCAAAAGAGGTGTGAGGAAAAGAAAAGGGACGATGAGGCTTTAAAGCTGTGTCTCCCAAGACGGGCGCCGGTGCACGCAGCCACCTGCCCCACATCCCAGCGCCAAACCTTTGCCCCGAAGACCCAGACGGCCGCTAACCCTCGTGGCCGAAGAAACCCGAAGCCGCCCGCTCGGATCAACGTTGGGTGGCTTCTCAGATGGTGGGCTTACACCCCCCCCCCCCCCCCCCCCCCCCCCCCACAGAGTAAGGGTCTCAGCCACCTGCAGAGCAGCCCTACGTCCCTGGAGAAGTGTACACTTCCTATCTCAGGGTGTTCCCATGGGAACTATACAGAGCAGAAAAGTGGTGACGACAGATGCCTCCCTGTCAGGCTGGGGGGGGATCTTCGAAGGGAAGTCAGTGAATGGGACATGGGACAGACACATGCGTGTGTTCCATATAAATTATCTGGAACTGCTGGCTGTTCTCCTGACACTGAAACATTTCCTCCTTTTCCTAAAGGGTCATCACGTATTAGTTCGGACAGACAACACAACTGTGGTGGCATACATAAACCGACAAGGGGGTCTAAGATCCCATCATCTTCATATGCTGGCCCACAAACTGGTCACTTGGAGCAGCAATCTTTTTCTGTCACTAAGGGCCACTCATATCCCAGGAGTGTTAAACCGGGGAGCAGACCTTCTCTCCAGGGGAAACCCTCTGTATGCAGAATGGAGACTTCACCCCGAGGTAGTCAGGATGATCTGGCTGTGTTACGGGCAGGCCTCAATAGACCTGTTTGCGTCTCGGGAAAACACACAGTGTCCTCTGTTTTTCTCCCTTCACGACCGGGAAGCACCTTTGGGGGTGGATGCTCTCTCCCACCAGTGGCCTCGAGCTCTCCTGTATGCATTCCCTCCTGTAGCCCTCATTTTGCCGACGATAGCCAGAGTTCGAGCCGAAGGCTTGTCAATGATTCTCATTGCACCTCACTGGCCATCGAAGCACTGGTTGGCAGAGATAATCCAGCTTCTCCAGGGAGAACCATGGCCTCTACCTCTGCGGCGGGACCTGTTGTCTCAGGCGGGGGGGGAAATCATCTACCCCCACCCAGAAAGGCTGGCACTATGGGCCTGGCCTGTGAGTGGTTAAATTTACACTCTGTAGGTCTCCCACACAATGTTATTGAGACAATCCAAAGTGCAAGGGCCCCCACCACCAGGTCTCTGTATGACTGCAAATGGGCCATATTTGAAAAATGGTGTGCAGAAGCACAGGAAATATCCATTCAGTGCTCTGTAGTTACCATTTTGACTTTCCTGCAGGACCTGCTGGATAAGGGTAAGGCTTTTTCCACCATAAAAGTGTACTTGGCAGCAATCTCAGCTTGCCATGTTGGTTTTGGTGGGAAAACCGTGGGACAGCACCCCTTGGTTTGCCAGTTTATGAAGGGAGTTCGTCGTCGGCTTCCTGTCTCTAAACCCCTTGCCCCATCGTGGGACCTTCCTCTGGTTCTGGATGCTCTGATGGATGCTCCATTTGAGCCCCTGGGACAGGTGGATTTGAGATTTGTTACTCTGAAGACAGCGCTTTTACTGGCGCTTACTTCAGCTAAGCGGGTGGGTGAGCTTCATGCTTTTTCAGTGAACCCAGCTTGTGTCAAATTCTCTGCAGGGAATAGAAGGGTGACCTTAATTCCTAATCCTGCTTTTTTGCCCAAGGTGTTGGGGTCATGTTCGGCGATAGACTTGGTGTCTTTTAGCCCCCCACCTTTTTCCTCAGCGATGCAGGAGCGTCTTCATGGACTCTGTCCAGTTCGGGCCCTGCACACTTATATGGATAGGACCAAAATATTGAGGTAAAGTGACCAGCTGTTTGTTTCTTGGGCGAAAGGTCACCTTGGTAAACCTGTATCAAAACAGCGACTTTCACATTGGATAGTTGCTGCAATTGCTTTAGCTTACACCTCTAAGGGACAACAGCCTCCTGAGGGCCTTCGTGCCCACTCTACACGAGGGGTGACCACCTCATGGGCCCTTTTTAGAGGAGTTTCCATCCAGGAGATCTGTGCCGCAGCAAGCTGGGCTTCTCCCCATACATTTGCTCGGTTTTATAAGCTTGATGTCACAGCTCAACCACTGGCTCATTCAGTGCTCAGCTTGGCATGAGTGCCACCAAGCACCCATCAATGACTCATATTGTCAGCAGTCGGTCTTGGGTCTGCATCGCAATCCGGGAGTCAGGATTTTCCCATAGTGAGACACGAAACGAATGCTATGAAAGAGAACTTTAGGTTACTTTCGTAACCCCGGTTCTCTGAGTAGCATGAGTGAGTGTCTCACCTAGCCACCCTCCTTGCTCATTTGTAGCGAGGAAGAGGGTGTGAGTTTTTTGAATGATCTGTCTGTGCAGGGCCAGTCCTATATATAGGCAGGGGGGTGGGACATGCCCCCTCTCCCTGGCACTGACAGACTTATCCCCAGCCAATCAGGGCTGGCGGAGTGTAATTGGAGCTTCTGATGAGGTCACGCCCAGGGCGTTCCCATAGTGAGACACTCACTCATGCTACTCAGAGAACCGGGGTTACGAAAGTAACCTAAAGTTTGGCATCCCTTAAAACTTCATGTTTGTAATGTCCAAAGGAAGCAAAATTAAGAAACCCTCTAAAGTTTTGTCATAAATCTAGTTTCATTTGTCAATACAGTGAGTCATATCAGCTGTTGCCAGAAGAATATACAACTTATATTTAGTTCTTGTTTTTAAATTCATACTTTGTGAAGTTGTGAAGTTTGGCGAATAGTCCAGACCTGGACGCCAGGCACTGTTGTGTAAAGAGACAGGAATTCTGAAGAAATCTCAGTACACAACAGCTAAAACTGGAAACCGAATACACGTGACCTTTGACCCCTCAAACTGTATAATAAGTCATCATGATGGAATGATCGGCCGAGCTCCACAGGCTTATCATACTTTGGAAAACCATCAACTTTCATCACAGCTGTTATACATCTTCATTTGTACTTTTTTTAGTACAAGTACATATAAAGTCTGAACAGTAACAAAACTTTTTGGTCCACAAACTAAAGAACTAGAAGGACAAAAGAGTCAGATTAGACCACCATACAGATAAGTCCTGCCTCTCTCCTTTGACATTTCTATAAATTTAGAACTGCGCAGAAGGAGAAGCTTTTTAAAATGTTTGCTGTAGCAGAAAAGAGACTGGAGCGACTGAAATCTGGTCTTTCTCTACAAGTCTGAATCGATTCTGATCCTCCATTAACATTGCCACAGTAAAATTCAAACCTCTTCAGACACTTACAGGGGGACAATATTGGTTGCACTCGATTTTATTTTTGAGGTGTCAGAATAAAAATTATGGCTCACTTTAGGTTTTTTTATTTAAAAGATTGTTTGATTGAATCAAATCAAAAATGACTGTGTCATTTTTGTTCCACTTCATCATTTTCTGCTTTGGGTTGGTGTGTCAAAAAATCCTGATAAGGGTTTGTGTTTGTAATACATTTACGTAAAATTCTACCTATTGGTTTTTGTGACACAGATACTTCAAAAACAAATGTACCATTTTAAAAATAGGTGTTGAAACCCTAGGTGTTGGGTTATTATGGCCATCATTTTGCTGTTATCAGAATTAATTTGATCTGTTCTACAGGATGAGATTCTGTGAAATCTCGGTCCACCTTAAATTATTACTCTTCTGTTTTCTAGGGAGCTTCCGTAAAAAAGGCAAAGACCAGAGCACAGAGCGAGACTTCTTCATGAGGATGAAATGCACAGTGACCAACAGAGGACGTACCGTCAACCTCAAGTCAGCAAGCTGGAAGGTAAGGCTTGGATGGACATGAGACGGTTAGACTGACATTCAAACCAATTCCATCGTAAAAGCTGCAGGAGGCAAAATGTTCTGACATTCCCATTCCTCCAGGTGCTGCACTGCACCGGCCAACTGAAGATGTACGACGGCTGCCCATCGCGGGTTCTCTGCAGCTACAAGGAGCCTCCACTCACCTGCGCCATCCTGATGTGCGAACCCATCCCACATCCGTCTAACATTGACGTGCCGCTGGACAGCAGGACATTCCTGAGCCGACACAGCATGGACATGAAGTTCACCTACTGTGATGAAAAGTAAGCAGGCACCACTATAGCAGTGTGCTCATAAAGTGTGCTTTTCTGAGCTGACGTCAAAATAAGAATCCTAAAAACTTCTACGAACTGCAGGACTAAAGTGTTTCTAGTGTGTAGTTGACTATATAAAACCTCTCTTTTTTTAACTTGCAAGAGTTCGTAACTCTTTTTAGGTTGAAAACTTTTAAGGTACCTTAAAATTCAGAGCGACTTCACAACCAGCTTCCTGCATGTGGGCGATAGCTTGTGTAACAAACCAATGGGCTCTACTGGAGGAGACATCGCTCCCTCTTCATTCATTTTCTATGGAACTTGTGCAATGAGGTGACAATTGCTTGCCCTCTTTCACTCAAGTGACTCAAATTTGTACACGTGAAGTTTCAAGTTTGAAGTTTCGAGTTTGTATGCGTAGATGCGCACATGCAGGCTAAGCTGCACAACACAAGAAAGGTGAAAAATATCCAGGTTTTGTTACTGTTGCAATCCGGTGTGTCGGGTTGACCCTAACTGCTGGAAAACTGTCTCTGTTGCACTCCGTTTGTTGATCCCATAACACATAGAAACCGGCATTTTATCTTGGCGTACCAAGCAGTCATATCAGATGTCCGGATCAGTCTTAGTGAAAAACTTCTAGTGCGTCACATTTTGACTTTGTGGGGCCCTTCTTATTGTTTTCTGTTATTTACAACTCATGAGTTCAAAACTATTTTCTTGATGGGCACTAGAGCTAAGGAAAACATCAAACAACAACATTTCTTAATTCAGACACATGATTGACTCATTTGTATTGTGTTGCTTCGGTTCATTGAGATTTGCAGACCTTTCTTTCTGAACAGCTCTATGGAAGTCTGGACTTTCAAAGGGTCTATGGAATACCTTGATAATTTCACTATTATTTGCCTTTTGTAAATTTGAACATTTCGTTATGCATCAAAGTTCATGGTCAGTCATATGACTGTAAAGGTGTCCAGGTCCTGGAACACCACCCTACTCCATCATCCCTCCACCACTGTGCTGATGTGAGGCGTTTGGACTTTGATCTCAATCAGTCATCAGTTTAAGGGACATTGTTCTTGCAGTCAAACCTTTGTCTCTCCAAGCAACCCTTCCATACAACCCATTTTGTCTTTTTTTGTCTTTTCATGAACTGCAACACTTACCCTGACTGAGTCCAACATTGGGTTTTTACTTTGTTTTTTTTTTCTCTGAGCATTTCACAATCTGGATGTAGAGATTTTGGGATGTCACTTCTAGGAAGATTGGCAGCTCCCTTCAATTATTTCCACTTGCAATGGAAATAATTGTTCTGCAAGTGTCTAAGACATTTTTTTGGGGGAAAAAATAATTAATTAATTAATTACATTTTTTTTTAAAGGTGAAAAATTGGTTGGCATTGGGGAGCCAAAAGGTAATAGTATTTTACCTCATTTTTTTACTTGGTCACAGATGGGTCAGTTATATCATTCTATGCATTATGAAGTCAGAGATTTTAGGTATTCCACAAAAGGTGTCCACTTGTGAGTAAATTTTTCTGAACTGCTCCTCACTGCTAATGAAATTTTTTCTATCTGCAAAAATGTTCTTACAGTATTAAGCCGTTGTAATGTAGACAGAGATGTAGGAGATTTCCAGGAGCTTAAAATACAGTGTCTGGCGAGAAGAGGACAGAGAGCCAAGATCTCTGCTGGGGGGACAGGTTAAGTGTGGTCACTGGAACTCCAAAAATGGCCATTAGTGGATCACTTTGGATCTGGATTCTAAAAATCTCTGAGAGTATAGAAAATAAATTACTTCAAAATTTATGTGAACTTGGGCAGAATAAAAACATATGACTTAAGTTGCAAAGTGAGGTCCAGCATCTGTCATCTGAAGGGGAAATTTTAGATAGATGAGATTTTGAGAAGTGGACTGTACACGCCATGGACTGTACTTACTGTACAAGCTGTAATCTGGCACATGGTGTACTTTAACGTATACTGAGAATAACTTTATCCCACCATGAATCAGACAGTTCGACACCCAATTCACGTTCCAAAGCAATTCTGGTTTTACCAGATGAGTCGGACTCAATAGCCTCAAGTTTTCTATTAGAAAGAAGAGATTTCAGATTGGACCTTCAAAAACTAGAAGGTCGACCCATGGTGAGTCAGCAGGGAGAGTAGGAAACAGCAATGGACACAATGTCTAATTTGGAAATAGAGAAACAGATGAGAAGTAGACAAGGTACATTTTGAGGACAATTCTGAAAAACTAAGAAATAAGCCATCTTTGTAAAGGTCTCTCATTCTTCTAATGGCTTTCTCATGCCAAATTCTATAAGCAGCATTAGTAGCCGCAGGAGAAAATAGATTATTTTTTAACAACGGCATTTTATTAGAGGGAGACACAAATTTAAAATGGGATCTAAATTCTGACCAGATCTTAAGTGTAGAGAGCACTACACTTAAGGATTTGCAGTAATGGAGGATAATTTAATTGGTAGCGATGAAGTAACATTAAAAAACCCAGATGTTAAGGGTTTAACAGTTTAAGATTTATTGTATGGGTTAACAAAATAAAAGGCGAAAAACCAACAATAATAAAAAGGTAGGGGCTTATAACCAAAAGTAACAAATAAAACAAAATCCACAAAGCAATCAGAGTTGTAAACTAAAGATCTTAACACAAAACTGGACCAAAAACCTAACATTAAACAAAAACAAACTACAAATCTCTAGTAGGCTACTGGAAGTTTACATATAAAACCCCCAGAGAGACAAAGCTATCAAGAAAGTTTACAAAAAGCTCACAGAAAGACAGTGGTCTTAATAGAGATGGGACATCTGAATCCAGGCTTCGAGGCGTGCACCAAGTAAAAAGGGGGAGTGTCAGATGAAGCCCCGCTTCGATGCTTGTATCGTCTTGCTGAAAACCATGTGACTGACAACAAACAACACCTCGCATCACCTGGGACAAGTGACTGCTTCATTTTGCATGTCAGTTTTCAAAATAAAAGCGCGATGAGCCGTGCTGCTTCATGGGTTGTTGAAGGTCATTTGGTTGTGCATCAGATTAGAATATTTGTCTTCAGTGGCCAAAATAAAAGGAATATTGACCAACATATTTGATGTGTATTGATGATGGCACTCATCAAAATGTAATGTTTGTTACTGGTTTTCTCAATTGTCAATTATGGTGTTTTTTTATGACTATAGTTTTGTGATTTTATTATCCAAGTCTCTGAACTGCATTGTTGCTGAAATGTGCTACACAAATAAACTCGATTGATTGTCTGAAATGGAGGAAAATCTCTGACCTCTGGGAATACTTTGAGATGATCGCTCACAATAAAATTCTTCTTAAATAAAAATAATTAACCCCTTTCTCACCTTCTGGAAATTTCCATTTTTATTTGTAGTTTGATCAGCAAAGATCAGTCTTGCACAGCAGAAACAGATTTAATGCTGTTGCAAGACTAAGATTCTGCATGTAGCAAAATATAAGGGATCAGAGCCAATTAGAAATCCAAGAAAGATAAAATGCCCCAACAAGCACTGCACTCCCAAGACACTAAAACACCAAATGTCTTTATTGTCAAATCAGTCTACGACATAAAAGAAACCCCATCACAACCACTAACGTTCAACACATACCGGGACTAGATTGGCTACAAATCATTTTAATAATTAAAACGTATGACAATTATATATGATTTAATTGATTCTCCTGTTACTAAACATGAGTTTGATGAAAACTTTGTGACAGTATTGTATTTACTAATTTTTGGAGGTATGATCCAACTGAGTGACAAGGCTGTTACAGTTTCACCAGCAGATGTCACTAGTGAGTGATGAAGGAAGCATCGAGTAATGAACCTTTTTGCAAAGCAAAGGGTTGGAAAGCTTCTTTGCTTCATGAGGCTTCATTTGCCCATCACTACTATTTAAAGCAGTCAGACACCCATCAAAGTGGCAAGCTGTCTCAACCCAGGAAGTGTTGGATTTATAAAGGGAGGCCTCATCAGGGATTTTTTTGGAGTTGACAATTGATGAGCCAATCAGCTTTGCTGTAGGTTTCAGGGAGTGGCACAGGAGAATGAGAGCTGCATCCAGTTCCCAGTGGAGTCAATTCCACTGGGAAAACTGCAGCTATACAGAAAAGGAAGATAAAAAGAAAACATACAAGACCACTGGCCGTAACACCTCCCCCCTTAAAACCTAAACCAAAAGGTTAGGGATTAACACTTTCAACAAGCTAACTATGAGTCATGGTATAGACAAAGCATCTAAGAAGTTGACTGCACCCTGCTCATGTTTAATGTTAAGATGGCAATCTTGTACAGCGCCTGAGTCTGCGCCTGCTTGTAATTGTACATTCGAGGAAGGAAAATAAGGGGGTTATGGTCAGTGTAAACTTTAACTGGCACAGAACTAGAGCCCAGGTAGACCTCAATGTGCTGAAGTGCAAGAAACAAAGCCAGAGTTTATTTCGTAATGGTGGAGTAATTCAGCTGACTTTTAAAAAATTTACAAGAAAAGTAACAGACGGGATGATCAGCTCCATCATCACCTTGCTGTAACAATACAGCTCCAGCTCCCGCAGCACTATCATAAACCTCAAGTTTGAAAGCCTTAGACATAGAAGAGAGGGCAGGTGCATGAAATAAAAGAGATTTTACATTTTCAAATGCATGCTGACACTATGGAGTTCATACAAGGTTTACTTTTAGGCTCAGCAAAGTACTGAGAAGGAGGACTATAGTTAAGAAGGTTCTACATAAGTTCCTGTAACAACTAGTCATACCAAGGAGATGGCTAAGGGCTTTTCTTGTGCTCAGGATTGGAAAGTCAGAAATGGCTCTTATTTTGACTTCTCAGTGA
This sequence comes from Xiphophorus maculatus, assembly GCF_002775205.1. Classification (NCBI taxonomy): domain Eukaryota; kingdom Metazoa; phylum Chordata; class Actinopteri; order Cyprinodontiformes; family Poeciliidae; genus Xiphophorus; species Xiphophorus maculatus. Next base: position 28,661,695 of record NC_036464.1, read on the forward strand.
CATGCCATCAACATCTCTGGGTTTGGCCGCTGTGGACTTTGGTAATAAACGGGATGGTGAAGAGCAGGAGGAGGTAAGCCTTCGTCAGGCTTACCAGTTATCTGAGAGGTGTGACAGCTGTGACAGTACTGGCTTTCATTGCTTTTTAAAAGTGCCCAGATTTTTAAACTTCATGGGTTTTCCTCCTCTGAAAAGATTGGCATAAGTAAACTGTCAGAAGTCAACATCAGTTGCTGAGGTTCTGTTTAACTTTTGAACTTGAGTGAGCACACAAGAAGTAGTGGCATTAGGTGTTGCAGGCTCTTCCTCCTGAGGAAGAGAGCAGGAGTTTTATAATGTTTCCAGTGCTGAAGTTACCTTACCAACAGCAATATAATTACCTAGCAGAAAGGAAATGCCCTTAATTGCTAACAAACGGAAACAGGAAAAGTGCCAGAAATCTGTTTGATTGCAAATGTACCAGATGTACAGGTCAGGGGACATACGTAACTCCTTGCAGTACAACACTGTAGCCACAAGCAGACAGCTCAGAGAAAGGTAAGGAGTCTGCCAGGATAGCAGATTGTGAGGATCCAGCATCACACACAATACGAGCTGGACGCTGATCATTAGGTATTCCAGAAAATGAAACTAACCCATCCAACAGGAAGGGTTCAAAACAAAGATCAGGGGTGCAGTCAAGTTCAGCTTTGTTCTTAATTAAACAAACACCTTTTGGTTTGGTCTATAAAGAATTATTTTCTTTTCATTTCAAAATCCAAACAGTTAGCAATAAGATGATCCGTTTTGTGACAATAGAAACATTCTTTGTCATCTTTTTGTGGAGTTAACCTGGATTGTTCCATAACTGTTTTAGCAGGCACACTTTCAATGAGCACAAGACTGAAAGGTAGACTTATGTATAAGAACATATTCATCTACTAACAGCAGCAGAAGACAGAGACTTTACCTTTTGCTCTTTCAGATATACAATAACATACTCAAGTAGATGATTTTTGAATACCTCTAATAGAACTACTTATCTCAGAGAGTTAAAATTCACCTTATTTGAAGCACACCATCGGTCAAAGAGACGTTCCTTCTCCCTGGCAAATTCTACATAGGTCTGAGTAGGGCTTTACTTAAAAAAACAAAAATTTTGCCAGTAAGCCTCAAGAACAAGCTCATCAGCTTTCAAAATGGCAGCTTTAACCACCTCATACTTAAGAGGGAAGGCGACTACAACCTCTTGAGCTTTACCATTGATTTTCCACTGTAGAAGTAGTGACCAAACATCAGGTGGCCACTGTAAAACCTGCGCTATCTGCTCAAAAGCAGAAAAGTACGAGTCAATTTCTGTAACTCAGGTACTAAAGCCACATATTTAGCAACGTCAAAGGGCCCACCAGAGGTAATGGCAGGACTCTCAGTGGTTGTTTGAACTTTGGACCTCACTCGATATTCAAGCTCTAGGTGTCAAAGCTTTATAGCCTTTTCAGCTTCAATTTCCAACCGTTTGACTTGAAGCTGATATTGCCTGAGCAGTGCTTTCTCCTCGGCCTCAAATTACAGTCTGGCAAGACGAACCTTCAAGAAAGCCTCAACTTTGGACCCAACAGATCCAGAGGATGCCGAGAGGGGGTCAAACCGAGGAAGTGTGACAGGAGTCTTACTCCCACCAACAACCTCAGTGTCTATCGATGACGTTAGCTCCAGAGGTTTCTTTGCAGTATTAGAGGGGCCAGCAGATTCTGTCTCTGCAGCAGGCACAGCAACAGTTGGCAGAACAGATGAGACAGGAATCTCAGATGGCAAAGTCAACAAGTTCAACTCAACCAGTTCGCTCACAATTAGATCCTTTAACTCCTTCTTAACGAGTTGCTTAGAGTAATAAATGGAAAAGTAACTAGCATTTTCATCTAAGTCAGCTTTATGACAACAAGCAAGTTGATCAAGAGAAGGCTGTTCCAAAAACTGGTCAATATTAAACTGACCACTTTTAAAGTGGTTTTAAATGTTAAAGTGAACCAACTGTGCAAACTTCACAGAGGCACCCTCATGACACAAAACCAAACAATTTTTCCTAAACTGTAAACATGGGAATGTATTAATTAGATCCTGGACAAGCCCCCATTTAATATAACAACCTAGCTCATCCAGGGGGAAAGAATAGTAACACTAAAGAAACTCGGATGTTAAAAGTCCTTAACTCAAAATATTACTTAACCAGAGAGAGAGAAAAATAAAATCCCCAGATCATGAAACTAATGGTTCTAGTTATAGTTCTCACTTGGTAATCAACCTGATATAGATATTAGCCTCCTCAAGAGAGTTAAAGTTCTGTGTAACCCCATCATGGGTGATCCGCAACCGGGCCAGATGGAGCAAGCTGAACCAGACCCCCTCAATGCCATGGAGCCGACGACGGCAGTCTGTGAAGGCCGCCCGCGCTCGGGTCATCCTGGTAATATAATCGGGGAAAACAAAGATAGTCATACCGTTCACCTTGACCCGCTGAAGTTTTCTTGCCTTCGACAGGATTTTAACACAGTCAGTGTAGTAATGTAGCTTGGCTATGATGGTGTGAGGTGGAGAGGACTCACCATTAGTTGAGGATTCACCACCAGGAGCAGGCCACAGGTGAGACTGGATCAAATTTCCTTTTTTAACAGGCATGGTGGCATTTTAGTGACCAAACAAAAAAAAATTGTGTACAATGTAAAGATTATTTATATCGTTTGAGGTCGAAGCTGAGATAAAGTGCCTAGCAAAAATTTTAAAAAGAGCCAACCTAAAGGAGCACACCAAGACCCAACTCATTGCACCACCATTCAACCGGAAGTCCTGGTCGCATGTTTGTCATCAAAATGACCTCATAATGCCATTATCGCTTGCATAATACCAGCCTGGTGGCCAATTTGGCACATCCAAGCGGCAGCTGCTTGTTTGATTTTGAAGAGCAATTGACCATCAAACTGCCTGGATGAATTATGCCGCTGTTTCCCGGACCTCAAGCAGCATAAAGCAGGCAGAGCTGTGAGTAAACGATTCCTCAGGCAGCATTTTGAATGAATCGGTGGAGATACATCAAAGCCAGGGAGAAACATGGATGGTGGCAGGTGGAGACACTTGTGTAAAATATTATTTACTGAATGTTAACACATGGACGTGCAATCTAGAAGATACCCAAAAGGCTTAAACTGACACTTTAAGTAAATTTTCAGCATCTTGACTAATGGCAACTGGAACTTAAAATTTTCCAGTTGCCGTTGTGGAGTCACTATTGCTGTTATTCATGTTTCAGGTACTTCTTGGTTTGACTTTTCACTAAAAGATTTTGTGATTTTAGTAAACTTACCATTTTAAAACCATACTACAAGAGGATACCAGCACTAGACCTAATAATCTCACACCAAGATATTCTTGGTTTGAGATAATATTAGCTGTTTGTAAAAAGGAATATTTTTTGTAATTTTCTTTTCATTGTTTTCTGAAAATATAAAAATAAAATAAACAGTAATGTTTATTATGTTGAATCTAAATATCCCAGTAAATATTTCAGTGTTTGTTACATCCCTGAAACAGTTTAGGGATTTGGGGGGGAGAGTAACAAATGGCCAGGGAATAATGAGGCAAAACCAGAAGAGTATAGTTAAAATTTTATTTAAAAATAAGGCAGGAAGAATCTTGAAGGTGGCAGGGAAAAACCTGAAGAAAAAATGAGAATGTAAATAACAAAATCAAGGGTTTCTAATAAGAAACAATCCTCCAGCAAACTAACCTGAGAAACCATGAACCTGGCATCTTTATCTATACAAGCCTCCACAAAGCTGCAGCACACATGCTGGACCAAATGACCAAGAGGAACTGAGATCAGTTCTCCATCAGCTTTATACGCTTCTCATCAAGATGCAGAGTGGAACCAGTTGCGCCTGCTTAAGCAGTATGAGCTCAGCAGCAACTTGAAATGGGGAAACATGCATGCAGTCACCACTGCACTGCAATGTTTCTTGGACATAATATTATACAATATTTTCTCTAACTTCAAAATTATTTCAAAAATAAACTCTAAATTGTATAAGATCCCTCCACAAATTTTCAAACACACTGTTGCAAAAACCAAATGAGCATTGGATTTCTTACAGAACGTTTGTCAGATTTCAGAGGAATTGCAGAGATGCCGATTTTTCACTCTGGACTTCTGCCAATTAAAACACAGTTATTAAAGCAGCACCCACACACAGAAGGTCCACTTTGAGTAATGATGGTGTGTTGACTGATCAGTTTAACTTGTCAAGAATGACTCTGTGCACATCCTGGGCTTGTTTGATAAGCCCAGGATGAAAGATTAATACCCCAATAGTACACTGTCAGAGTGGAGGGACACATTGTTACCCAACTGTTGTCAATCCTGGAAACTCCGAACATGATTAAAGGATTTTTTGTTTGTTTCTTGCTGCTGAAATATTTGATCATGAGACAAACAGCAACAAAATTAAAGCACAATAACTGATTTATTTATGATTTCTTTTGCAGAAATTGGAGTTACACATAAACATTACACACTCACGCATATAACCATATCAAGTGCTCATGTAGCACAAAGGTTCCCAACTGAAGGAAAGTGTGAACTTTTACAAAAACAATGAGCTGCTTTCATGTGTTTTTATATTTTGACCTTTTTAAGTTGAGTTTAATAGCTGCTCGAATTTTTTCTCTAATTACACAAATGAGTAGGTGGGTGGGTCTGCAGGTCCTGCAAGGACGGGGTCTCATTAGAGAACAGGACGGAGTGTTTCTTTAGCCCGGCTCTGGCAGTGCGAGCGCCTGCTGGATGGAAAACAAAAAAGGAGAGGTGAGGAGAAGAGGAGGAAAAGAAAGGGAAAGAACATGGCTTCAACAAGTGGCAGCTAGTCCAAAATTCTCCGTTTGCACAGCTTGCATGGTCTTAAGCAAGAGTTGGAGGTTTTCTTTTTTTTTGAGAATGTAGTGATTAATATTAATTAATTCCCATCAGGGTTTGCAACTGAAAGTAGGTGAGGGTTCCTCCATAAATCCCCATATTGGATAATCTGTCAGCTTAAAACAAACAAACCCCTACATTTTCTCGAAAGTGAAATTACTACAAGGATTTGGCTTCAAACACTAAATGTCACTTCAAGCTTTAAAATTATAAAATGAGCTCCAATAAGATATTAATTCTGAATAATCTCTCTGAACTTTCAAAGAAAAAAAATGTCTGTAGATGATTTTTAGGATTTTAAAAAGTTTTGACTTTTTTCAGGAAAACCAAGAAAAATTTCATGTTTTATTCCTGGTTGAATAGGAATCACCCAGAAACTGCAGATGAAACTTCAAGAAATAAATTTAAATTAATTAAACGACAGAATGTTCTCATACAGTCATAAATGAACATCTCCATGTTATATCTACAGTATTTCATTTTAAGCATCTTTCAGCTTTTGACAATTACAGGCAGTCTTACTTGCATTAAATATCAGTTTTTGTGTTCTATATAAATAGAGCCTAAATCAGGGGTCTCAAACTCCAGTCCTCAACGGCCGCTGTCCTGCAGTTTTTAGATGTGCCACAGGTACAAAACACCGGAATGAAATGGTTTAATTACGTCCTCCTTGTGTAGATCAGTTCCCCAGAGCCTTACTGATGGCTAATGACCTAATTAGCCATTACGTCATTAGTTACACTAATGACCAGGTCATTAGGTCATTCAGGTGTGGTGCAGCAGAGGCACATCTAAAAGTTGCAGGAGAGCGGCCCTTGAGGACTGCTGTCTTTACTGGCCTAAATGATAGTATATTTCACCAACTGTTTTGTTTGTATTACAAATGTGCGCAAAACTTTTGTCAAAATTCTGCTAATGTCGAAAAAACACAATTTCACAATTGCAGCATACTATTAAATAAGAAACACAGTTAAAATTACATGTGAATAAGTTTGTTCATGCGATCATTCATTAGAAACCACACAGCGCCGTTGTCCTCCAACCACTTCCTGTTGTCTTCTTCAGCTTTTCACTAGTAGTTGGTCACGTGACTCATGTGATGTGAAAAAGGTGTTTCCATTGAAGATTTGTGAAATACACTAATTTTGATACTATCTAATTTTAGCACATATGTGCATTTGAGATTTTAAACTGGCAAGACCAGCATTATTAAACAGCAATCTCTGTGTGTTCTCCTGAAAATACACACACCTTTACATTAACTGTTAAGTTTCCAAAAGCCAGCCAATCACAGAAAGAGGCTGAAAGAGCTGAAACAGATTGACTTTGCTCTACTCCATGTACTGCCTTCCTGTTACCTGCTGAAGTCCTGCTCTCTCTCACTGTTTTGCAGCTCGAATTGGCTGCAGACACTAAGAGAACTCAGTTTTCTGATTTAGTAGCATTCCTGTTTTAAAGCGTGACACAAAGCCATTCCAGGATTCTTTATGCAACAGAATACAAGAAATCATTACACTTTATAGTTCGGATATGGCAGTTCAGATATCATTAGAGGGGTGCCCAAAGTCAGTCCTCAAGGGCCGGGATCCTGCAGATTTTAGTTCTCTCCCTGGTGGTAGTAACAGCCTTTTCAGCATGTCAGTGTTCTTCTTAGGCCTTCTAACGAGCCATCATTGGATCCAGGTGTGTTAAACCAGGGAGAGAACTAAAACATGCAGGATGCCGGCCCTCGAGGACCGACTTTGGGCACAGCTTTTGAGATACTGTCTAGCTTCTAGATACAGGGGTCTCAAACTCCAGTCCTCAAGGGCCGCTGTCCTGCAGTTTTTAGATGTGCCACAGGTACAAAACACTGGAATGAAATGGCTTACTTAGCTCCTGCTTGTGTAGATCAGTTCTCCAGAGCCTTACTAATGACCTAATTATTCTATTCAGGTGTGGTGCAGCAGAGGCACATCTAAAAGTTGCAGGACAGAGGCCCTTTGAAGACTGGAGTTTGAGGCCCCTGTAGAAGGTATAAACAATACCTTGTTGTCATGGCAACTGTCTGAAATGACAAAGTAAAGAGCTGCACAGCATCCCAGACGAAAGGGAATAATTGTCCAAAACTGCAATACCACAGCCAAGAGATTGATAAAGTAAAAGAACAAATCAGAATGAATGTAGCAGAGCTGCAGCCACCACGATTCTAGAGTAAAATTGTGTTAAATCTTTAATGTTTCCATTTTAAGATGATATGGTTATATCCCGCTTTTGAGAGTTTCACCACAAAAGCATGCTTTAGCTTTACATGGAGAAAGTAAAGCTAAAGGATATCTACAATTATTTTATTTTTCTCTTGTTTCCTTAAGCACTTTATATTTTAGTTTTCCTCTTTTTGTGGTTTAGTTTCCTGCATCCTTGGCTCTCGGGTCATTTCCTGCTGAGAGTTTGGGTCCAGCTCTTATTTTGGGAAGAGTCTCTTCCACCAGTGAACTTTGACATGATGCTTTTGATTTATAGCAGGCTTCAAATTTACCCAAACAGCTAACAGATAAGTCCAATAATAAAAAACAGTGTAAGAACAGTGAAAAGCGTAAAAAGTTCAACGTATTGTTGAGGTGGAATACATCCAATTTTCACATTTTAATGAATGAAGTCTGTTGGTTATAACGTGACAAAATGTGAAAAAGCGAAAGGGGAGGAAAAACTTTGCGAGGCTGGGTATGTTTGAGCTCCTAATATAAAATCCAGTTTCAGCTACATTTGGAATGTCTCTCTACCAGCTGTGCACATCTGGAAATCCATAGTTTTGCTTGTTCCTCGTTGTAAGTCAGCTCAAGTTTAGTATGAATAGGCATTTAAAAGTCTTGCCACAGATTTTAAAACCTGTGCATCAACTTTATGCAGTGGACTGGCTTTGTAACGCCATGTCAAACTAGCAGATGGATATGAATAATGAAAAATAATCAGAAACTCTAAACTAAGATGCTCACATGTCATTATGACGACTAACACGTGTCTTTTGCAGAATAGTTAACATCGTATGAAATTTTATCCCCCTTTGTTTTTCTTTTATGGCTACTTTAGTAACATTTGTCCAGTGCTTGTCTATTCTTGGTCATTTTTTATACAAAAGTATTTGTCACAACTTAAAACTTTAATGCATTGAATTGGGATTTATGAATTGGCACAAGTCAAGCCCGATTGTAAAGTGGAGGGGAACAGATATACACTGTAAAAAAGACTAATAAAATCTAGAAATTACTGTTTTCAGTTTTCCAGGTTCTACTGTTCTTTATAGACACATCTTTTGCTGCAATTATTGCAAAAGATGCACATTTGTTTCAGAAACGTCTCAACCAGCTTTACATATCTAGAAACTGATGTATTTTTCTATCCTTTACATAACTTGAATGTAAAGTTATTCAGACTTACGTAGTTAAATTGGATTAGGAGAGTGTATGAATAGCAATTTTGCAGATTCTCAATTGGATTAAAGCTTAGACTTTGAACCATTTTATAACTTAAATATGTATTTTATTTACAGTGCACTGGATTGCATTATCGGGCATCTCAGTAAAAAGGACAGAATATAAAATGCTATTTTTGTTATGTGAAATTCATCAATTTAAAATAGTCCTTCCTCTTTGCAATCATACGCTTCTTTGAGTTGGCCAGTCATGTAAAATCCCAATAAAATACATAAAATTTTGTTGTAATTTGATAAAGCTTTTTCTGTGTGTCAGTTTTGCACCTTAAACATTATATTTTAATCCTATATTTCTCTTCCAAGCCTTGGATACTGATGTGCTGAAAAGAGCTAGACAGAAGTAAAAGAAAAAGGGGATTTCTTCCCTTAAGGCAACCAGAGCTGCTGGTGGAGTCCTGATTAAGGAGATTAACTTGTGATGAGAGTGACGGAGATATTAACCATTCTCAGGCAGAGAATGTGAATGTTTCTTGTTTTTTAGGAATAATATTCCACCATTCTGTTTGATTTTGAAATCTTGCATGATGCCTTTTGAAGCGCAGAGGGGCATGATGTGGTGCAGTATTATTACGTGTGAGAATGATGGGGTGGGTGTGTGTGTGTGTGTTGCAGGGTGACAGAGTTGATGGGTTACACCCCTGAGGATCTGCTGGGTCGATCGGTCTATGAGTTCTATCACGCCCTCGACTCAGACAGCGTCACCAAGAGCCACCATAACTGTAAGTCATGCATGTTCAAACTAATTCTCATTTCATTAGAAAGCCTTTGTTTTTTCTTTTTTGGGGCTAAAAATTTAAATTTTATAATCTTCAGAAATCTCTAAAAATTGTGTTAGAAAGTTCCACAGCTGGACTGAGACTTCACCAGATCCATTTGAAAGCTGGAGATTCCTGGCTGTTCACACATCCTTAAAAAGTCTTAAATTCATGATTCTAACATTGAGGCCTTAAACTGTCTTAAATTCCTTTAGAAGATTTAAGTTAACCTTAAATACATTAAATCTCAGATCTTAAATTTTGTCGTGGCATGACTGTTTAATCTTGGATATTCTGTGTGTATGTGTGTTTTTTTTCTCGTCTTTATTGCGTTCTGTGACTAGAGGCAGTTGAAGCTAGCAGTAACTAGCTGCTAATATAGCTGTGGTAACTAGGGTATTATAATAACCTAGTTACCACGGCTGTTATACCCTAAGCAAGCTAGAGGATACAAGCTAGAGGATACTGATGATGTTATAACGTGGCGGTGTTCACCACGTCATAACAAATAAGGGATGACAAATAACATTTGTCATCCCCTTGTTTTAAAACATCTATTAAGGTGCTTTAATAGATGCTTTAAAACATCTATTACTGCATTTTTTCAAAGATTTATCAGTTTGAGCAAACATATAACGGCAGGCGCTTCAATCCAAAAATGTCATGATTTCTTTATCCAAAAATAATCAAGAATGAATCAGAAAAGCACCTGAAAGCAAATTATTTCCCTTAAAAATGTCTAATCAAACTTATATAGAAAAAACTATAGAGATATAAAAGTTCAGAGTTATATCCTAAATTGTATCTATTACTGAATGCACAATACATTGCATTACAATGCGATGTAATTACGATCTGCATTACAGAGAATATACTGTGAGTATATTTGTGATCAAATGAATCATTTTTAGAAAGTGAAATGTCATCTTGTCATTTGCGCAATCTGCTGATTGATTGAGCAAATAACTGAGAGTTTGTTGTGAGAAGCTGGTAGGTTGTATACCTGATCACTTCCATGTCTGTTTCTGGTCATAAACATGTGACTCTCTCTCTCTCTTTCCCTCTCTTTATTTATCTATCTATCTATCTATCTATCTATCTATCTATCTATCTATCTATCTATCTATCTATCTATCTATCTATCTATCTATCTATCTATCTATCTATCTATCTATCTATCTATCTATCTATCTATCTATCTATCTATCTATCTATCTATCTATCTATCTATCTATCTATCTATCTATCTATCTATCTATCTATCTATCTATCTATCTATCATCTCTCTCTCTCTCTCTCTGTCTCTTTCTCTCTCTCTCTCTCCCTTTCTCTATGTGGGTCTGTGTGTGTGCAGAGCAGGGTATTAAGATGTCTTTAATCAAATTAAGTGAAACCACTGATGGCCTGATGAGGTTTGCACACCTCTGATGCCACAAACCCAAAACCAGTGGAGGACGGGTGGCGGGGGGGTGTATAAGGTGGCCTCTGCAACAATGTAATGACACTGTTTGTGTGCGTCTGTGTGCCAGCGAGGATCTGAGGTGTCATGGCTTTTCTCTGTGCTGACAGGGGCACTGTGATCTGAAGGGAAACACAAAAACATTTGAAGATAAAACTTTTCCATAAGTAGACTTCTGCCATTGCTTTAGGTAGATAACAAAACGGCAACATTTGAACCGGTAAACAGATCGACTTCTGGTCATGTTTTATGGTAGAACTCACAAAGTTTCTCTACAAGAACAAAATCTAGCAACTGTTTTCTGATTAAGTTAAGGAACATTTTCATATTAAGCTTTAAATTTTATAGCAAAGAAAGTTTTAACCAAAAGAGAGGGGAAATATGTTTTGGATCCAATTATGAAAAATAAACTATTATGAGAAAAACCGTATCAGCTAAATGTTTCCTTTTATACCATGCCATTTTATTGTGGAAATTCTGTCCAAATTTAGTTTTAAAAAGCAATAAAACTAACCAGAACTGGTGGTGAGGTCCAATAGGTAACGGTAGGAGCCTTTTGGTACCTTCCTGAGAACAGATGTTCCTGGCAGACGTGTCCTTATTGGCTGGAAAAGACTGAATGGAGGAGAGGAGAGGCTGTGAATGAAGTGAAGATCTGTTGTAGAACCGCAGCTGCAGCAGTGAAGTTTGATCTGGTTTGAATCTCAAATTTAAACAAATCAGACAAGCAGAAATCCTGTCTGACTTGTGGGAAAACATGGGAAACATGGGAAAAATGAGGAGCGCAGCATGTATGGAAAGACAAAAGTGGCATGATTCAATTATTTAAGAAGTCCCCAAACTGATATTTATGCATGTGAAAATACATCTAGGACAGTCTTTCTCAAACTGTGGTCCCCGGACCACTGGTGGTCCGCAAGGTACTGCATGTAAACAACCATTTATTTGCCGTGACATGAGCTCAAAGTGTGACATTACAGTTAGCTTACTGAGTGTCGATGTGTCATTCACTAGCAATTGGATTCCTTTGAATGGTTAGAGGTAGGAATCGCTGCAGTTAGTCAGAACTGTTTTTTGTATTTAATGAATGTGCTTGGTAATGAATTATGCTGTGCTTTCAGCTCAACAGCTATTGTTATTTTTGTTTAATTCAAATTATTAAGTTAAATAAACACAATAAATGAATACAATTGATGGAAATGGGTTAATTATTTTTATATTTGATGGTGCAGAAAAGGATTTTTTGTCTCTGTTAAAGTAAATCAAGTCCATTTTTCTTTAATTGATTTCTAAATCACAAATAGTCTTAAATGTTATTAATGCACATAACACTTGGTAGTAAAGAAAAACTGTTTTTTTTATTTCCATGTGTTTGACGTCATTAGAAAGCTTAGACACTTTCAGAATCTCTAAATAACTCAAAATGCCCAAGTAGACGTGTTCTTGGCTTTGTTGTGGCCAGTCACATTTACCAAACAGCACCACTCTTCTAATTACGATGAACAAAGAAAACAACAATATGAGTTAAGAGACTAATATTTTAATTTCAGGTTGCATTATATATTCAGATTTGTTATTGCGAGGGTAATTTCAGGGTAGGTGGTCCATGATTGTTTGTTAAATGGGTTAAGTGGTCCTCGGCCTGAAAAGGTTTGAGAAACACTGTTCTAGGAAGAAATTACTAAATGGACAAACAATATTTTTGCTGTTCTTCATTTTATTTATTTATTTATTTGGAGTTTTTTGCGCTGAATAGAAAACAGAAAAAGACATTAATGAAATTCATTAATGATTAGTGAAGGAAAGAAATTAAAGAACTGAAAAAACTTATCAAAAAGAAATATTGGTCAAGCCAAACTCACTGGAAACCTCCAGTTTATATTTTTTAGTCAAATCTTTCTCAAATCTTTTATGTCTCAGGTCTTTGATGATAATTATTTTTCTGCATCTCTTCTCATCACATTTTCTTTTAGTTAGTTTTTTTGTATGAATTATTTTATCAACATTAATATTCCCAAATTCTTCTCAAAATATTTGTTTTAAAAAGATTTGTTAGCAGCTTTTATGGCATTTTTATGTTATTAATATTAAAATAGCCAAGAATTTGTCATCTCACCAGAAACCTCTGATAAATCCTGCATGGATGGATTCTTAAATCCAGGGCGGATCCTACAACATGGTTTTGTAGAAACCATGTTGGCCCTTTAAATACAGCTTTTCTCTGTCCTGTTGGAAACCAGAAACATTTACAAAACGTTAATATAAAAATGTGAAGAAAAAAGGCATGAATTCCCAGGGCAACCAACAGATTTATGCTTGAGTAATCTCATCAGTGATTTTAGTGCTTATGATGTGTTCAGCTCCAAGAGATCTCCAAACATCAGCTGGCTGGAAGCTAAGCAGATAAAAAGCGCTCTCTGTCAGCATGATTCTGCTCTCCCAGCCAACGTGAGCAGCCTGTTGATCAGCACATGGAACAGCGTTCCCCGCTGCACATGCAGCGCTGGCCTAAACGTCCTCAGGGAGTGACTCAGACACACACACCCACAGTGTCAGTGGCCTAATGTACGTGTTTTGACCAGTCGTGCTCCTTTCCCACGCCAGCGCTGAACCCTGGACTGAAGCCAGCAGATCCCGTTCTCAGCTTAAAATCAAACATCTAGCTTTGTCATGCTAACACACGTTTGGTTGATCTGGGACTCTTTGCAACAGATGCTTGTGAGATACTTTTGAATAGAACGATTTGGCGAAGTCATGATTCTGAGACAGTTTAAATTTTTGAAGTAGCTTCCTTAAACCCAGAAACATAAGTTCAGTTTTACCGAAGTAGAATGTGTCTGATTTTTTTTTTATCACACAGAGCACAGCGAAGTCAATCTTTTAAAAATAGAAACCTCTAAGACATTGGTACCACAGTTAAAGTCCCGCAGGCTTGAGGCGTTTCCTTCAGGCCAGATGATTCCAGCTGACGGCTGGTTAACAGGCATTTGCTAAACGTCACCCTGAACACACTATCCTCACCATGAAACATGGCCTGGGGACTTTTTTCAACCAGAACAGAGAAGATTATTAGAGTTTAGCAGAAGATAAATGGAGATAAATGCATCAAAATGGTAGGAAAACCTGTTAGTCTTCTAAAATGTTTGTTCTAAGACAGAGTTTCATCTTCTGGGAAGAGAAGGACCTAACCATCCAGGCAGAGCTACAGGCAACAGTTTAGATTGAAGCGTAGCCCAGAACCGGCCTGATCTAAATTCAATCGAAAATCTTTGACAAGATTTTTCAAACAATTTATTTGGAGCTGCAGTTCTGTAGCTGAATATAAATCAGTTGTGCTGTTGAACATGAGTCACTCATAACTATATATCTCCACTTTTTCCTCGGCAGTGTGCAGCAAAGGTCAGGCAGTGAGCGGTCAGTACCGTATGCTGGCCAAGAATGGCGGCTACATCTGGGTGGAGACTCAGGGAACTGTCATTTACAACAGCCGCAACTCTCAGCCTCAGTGCATCGTGTGCATCAACTACGTCCTGAGGTCGTGAAGACTTTCTGAGCAAAATGCCTGGAAGAGCTTGTTGTTCTCTGACTCCTGGAAGCTTACTGTTTATTCTCACACGGTGCAGTGACGTGGAGGAGAAGTCGGTCATTTTCTCCTTGGAGCAGACGGAGGCACTGTTCAAGTCACCAAACATGAGCAGCTTCTTCACCACTGAAGGAGCCAGCATGAACGCAGAATCAGGAGCTTCTCTCTACAAGAAGTTCAAGACCGAGCCGGAAGACTTGGCTCAGCTGGCTCCGACTCCTGGAGACACCATCATCTCCCTCGATTTTGGTCAGTTTGGACCAGTTTGGAATTTTCTGGAAATCTTTTGGAATGTTTTTACTCTCAAAAGAGACACTTCTATTTGTTTCACTTTTGTTTTTGACTCTTCACCTTAGATCGCACTGAGTTTGAGGAGTCCCAGCAGCCAGCGCCTTTCACCCCGGTGTCTTCTTCACCCATGCCCCCTCCTGGACCTGCGTGTTGGACAATCGAGAGCCAACACGCTCTCGATTGTCCAACTCCTGTGGCTACAGCTCAGACCCTGGCTCCAGCTCCTGGGGACGCACCTAACAGAGCCAGGGCATTCACCGTGCAGCAGAAACCTCCACCGGGCAGCGCCACCCCGAGCCTCAGCAGCTGCTCCACGGTGAGGAGGAGGATCAGGAGGAAGGTTGAGAAGCCCCATTGTTCTGTTGAATGACTTAATTAGGCCGCCACTGGTTGATTGAGTTTATATCCTGGCTTATTTGGTCTGTGTTCAGCGAGGTCAGTCAAAGCGGGCAAAGTGTGTGAGAATATCGGGGGTGGAAGTTTGGATAGATCAGGCCATTAGCTTTCAATGGAGCCTTTGTCGTGACAAATCTTCTACTCCTTCTTTTCTCTCATGTCTTTTACCTCTGTCCATTCTCCCGGCTTCTCCACTCGTCTCATTTTGCCGTTTTCCGTCCGCAGCCCAGCAGCCCAGGTGATTACTACAGCTCAGTGGAGAGTGACCTGAGGGTGGAGCTCACTGAGAAGCTGTTTGCTCTGGAGACTGAGAGAAACGACAGCACTGCACACACAGAGGTGCATCTCATCATATCCAGTGGGAACCAATCCACTTCAGGGTTTAACAACAGAAATCAAGGCAGAATTATTCCATTTCAGGGTCATATTGCTAAGAAGTATTTAAAATACTTTTTAAAACATTTTATAAATCTCTGTTAGTGTACATTGGTAGTTGAGAATTTCAACTACCAATAATCAAATATAGCTTACAGTTAATAAAATGAAAAATAGATAAGATAAGAGCATTTTATTTGTCTCCCATAGGAGAAATGTATCTTGGAAGCAGGGGCAAAACTGCAATACAACAATAAAAGCCCATCCAAAAGGACAGTAACCATGAAAATATACATAAAAACAAAAAAAATACCTAAAACCACAAATGTCAGATTGGCAGTACATCCCCATAACCATTTCCATTCACATACAATACATCCTCTACATACTACTCTTCATCGTCTGGACCTCCTGTTACTCTGTCCAGGCCCCGCTAGTCTGCCATTTATCTGGTTAATGGAGGGTGGTACAAATGAATGTTTCAGACGGTTATATTTGCACAGGGGAACCCTGAACCTTCTCCCAGAGTTCATAAGAACATATTCTGATGCGAGCACATGTGACCCATCAGGTAAGATGGGTCACATGTCTTGCTTGTTGGGACAAGATGAGCTTGCCTGATAGTAGCCTACTCAAACAGGTGCAGTGGAGAAGATGGATCCGGAGTGTTGATAATCTTACTTGCCATCTTCACCAGACTTTGAATTTGAGTTTTTAATTTAACAGTAAGATTTTCAAACCATCCAGTGATGCCATATCTAAGAATAGACTCGACGGTTGCCCTATAAAAGATCAACATTATCATTTTAGAAATGCCACACAATGGAAGTCGTCTAAGAAAATAGAGATGCTGGTGAACCTTTGCACATACATTTGTCACATGTGTGAGCCAACTCAGATCGCCATTTATGTACAAACCTAAATATTTAAAAGATGTGACCTATTTGATGGAGCAGCCATGTATGGCTATAGGACTCCGGTCACTGATTCAAAAAAGATTCAATAGTTTTTGAGGTGTTTATCTGTAGTCAGTGTCAAGTCAAGTAAGTGTCAGGCTGGAGAGTAGATGCTAACTTTAGCATTATTAGCAGCTAACGTTTAGCTTTTTCCTCTCCCATTGAGCATTTTGTTGTTAAAAATAAATCTAAAGAATATGTAAACGGTCCAAATGACTAAAATGGGAAACATTTGTACTGAGTTGAGAATGTTTTAAGACGCTTTAAAGGACAGAGTTATAGATGGAATTTACAGAAGGTAAACATTGTAAAACATGAATACAATGGAGCCCAGATACTCATGACGGTTTGGGACCAAAGTCACCTGTGAATAACTGAAATCCAAAAATACACTGCTCAAAAAAATAAAGGGAACACTTAAACAGGTGTTTAACACTTAAAGTGTTCTCTTTATTTTTTTGAGCAGTATACTTCATTACTGACTTTTTTTTTTTAGCTATTTCTTATCTGTCCCACCAGTAGAGTAAAGACATGTAAATATGTGACAATACTTACCACTATTGTATTTCCCCATGCATTGATACCATTACTGCACTATCTCAATAAGATGACATTACTGTTAGGGTTTACCTTCTTTCTATTATATACTCCACATAAAGATGAGATCTAAATAAACCTGTGCTACACATAAATGTAGCAACAAAATTTTTCTTAAATTATTTCTCCTTTTTTTTCTTAATGCACATCCAAATTCTGCCAGATGAACAATTAAAACTGGTAGAAGCTTCTGTCAACTTATCTCATCTTTATTACTCAATTTTGCCTGATAAAAACCCTAAGCCCCAGGAATTAGTTTGTTCAGGAACTATTTTCTGTTTTACTTCAAAATAAGAGTAGAACAGGATGTCAGACACCAGACAAAGTCATGCTGACAGACTGTGACTAGAAATGCTGCAGAGATTGAATGTCAGTAAATGATCTGGCTCTATATCTTGTAAAATGAAGTTCTTAATCCACTAATAATTAGCAATCTCTACTAACTCAAACTCATGCAATTTGAAATAATCCATTGCTACTTAATAAACACAAATTTCTCATTGTCAAATTGTTACAAGATTCCCTTAATTAAAATATCTTCTGTTTTGTATTTATATTAACGTGATTTTTTGCTATTAATGTTTTAGTTGAGCGTAACCTTTTACCCATTTTGTTTGTTTCTTCTTTTGCAGGAGGACTTGAGTGACTTGGATTTGGAGACTCTGGCCCCATACATCCCGATGGACGGAGAGGACTTCCAGCTCAATCCGATCATTCCGGAGTCTGAGCCCCAGGAAGCGGCTCAAGCGGGGTCCCTAGGGAGCCTGAGCAACCTTAGCATCCACCAGAGCTGCAACAATGTAGCCAGCCTCTTCCAACCTCTCACCTCCCCTCAGCCTCAGAACCGCTACCAGCCGCAACCACAAGCATCCTGGGCCACGGGTGGGAGGAGAGGCTCCAACCAGGGTGCCATGGAAACGCGACAAAGGTCTTACATGATGCCCCCCATACGGAACCCCCCTTTCCGAGGCCTGGCCGGCACGCCGCTGTCTTCCATGCAGTGGCCTCCAGACCCGATAATAACCTACCAACAGCAGCAACGTCCTCCGAAGGCCTGTCTGATTGACAACATGTTGGGCGAAGAGCAGCCGTCCTGCCAGCAGAACACATCACACCTAGTGCACAAACAGAGGTGAGGTTGCGTCAGAGCACACTTTATTAAAGCTGCAGTGTTTAACTTTTATAAAAAAAAAATTTTTACATATTTGTTAATTATCTTTATGTTGTGACAGTAAAGATGGATAATCTGTGAAAAAACTGAGGTTCTCTCTGTGCTAACTGCAGAAAGACAACACACAGTCAGAAACAGCCAATCAGAGCCAGGAGGCGGGTCTTAACACTGCCAATCACTCTCGTGCTCAGAACCCTGCCTCTATAACTGGTTTTACACAACATAGCCTGCCACAAATGCTAAGGCTAGTTAGTATAGCTACTCATGGAACAGTGAGTTGTTTCTTCACCGAGAGCAGCATACATGAGGTTGATTGACAAGATTAAACCCCTCGTCTTGGCTCTGATTAGTTGTTTTTGGTGGGGAGCTGTGTTTCTTTAGATGACAGTAGGAGCTCACAGAGGAGGTGGAAGAGATTGATGTTTTCACAAATTACTTGTCTCATATGAAACTGTCACGACAAGGTAACAGTTTTAACAAATATGGTAAAATCATATTTTTGTAAAAGTTACTTACTGCAGCTTTAAGGGGTTTACACCGTGTTCCAAAATACTATGAAAATTGGATTTAAGTGTCATAAAGATTTAATTTTTGTTGTTCCATTAAATTCATAGATGGTATTGTTTCTCAGGGCTCTTTGATTCAATATAGTTAATTTCAGAGACCCATGCTTATTAGTTTGCTAGGTGACCTCAATTGAAGGAAATCTACTTAAGAAAGTAGAAACCTCCTTAAGAAATCTGAAACCTTTAGCAGGCTTCAGGTTTCAAGCAGTATGGGAAAGAAAAAGGATCTCTCTGCTGCCGAAAAGCATCAGATAGTGCAGTGTCTTGGACAAGGTATGAAAACATTAGATATTTAATGAAAACTGAAGTGTGATCGTTGTATTGTGAAGAGATTTGTGGCTGATTCAGAGCAAAGATTGATTTGTGCAGATGAAGGCATAATGAGGAAGGTTTCTGTTAGACAAATACATCAAATTAAGAGAGTGCCAGTTAAAATGCCTTTACAAAGCAGCAAACAGTTATTTGAAGCTTCTGGTGCTTCTATAGTTCCACGAAAATAACGATGTAGGATGCTGCAAAGGATCAAACCCTGTTATGCATAAACCTACTACTATTAGGCCACCACTAACCAGTGCTCACAAGCAGAAATTGTTGCAGTGGACCTAGACATACATGAAGACTAATTTTCAAACAATCTTGCTCACTGATAAATGCTGTGCAAGCCTGGATGGTCCAGATGGATGGAGTAATGGATAGGTGGTGGATGGCCACCATGTCCGAACAAAGTTGCCACTTTGAGGTAGTTTAGTCATGCTTTGAGCGGGAATCATGGGGAGAGAGCTGGTCGGCCCCTTTAGAGTCCCCGAAAGATTACTTTTTTCAATGGTACAAAAAAAAGAACCGTACTTTACGTAGCAAAATCATCTTCATGCATGACAATGCACCATCTCATGGTACAAGGAATACCACTGTGTCATTGACTGCTATGGGCATAAAAGGGGAGAAACTCATGGTGACTCAGGCAGAAACTATCCACAACCTCACAAATTCAATGGATGCAAGAACTGTGAAGGGGTCTTATGTTAACATGTAACTTGGTCTTTTAAGATGTTTTTGATTGAAATAGCTTTAAATTTTAGTAAATGTGATCACTTAATTCTGCACATTCAATGACTATTTGCAGTTCCTTATAACCCATAAGATGTTTTCAAAATCTGCTGTGCATAATAATTTGGGAGTATGCTTTTTAAATTTTTTATTTTTATTTTGGCAGGTTTGTTCAATAAAATTTGATTTATACTCTAATAGTTTGTGACTTGAAAATCATACTGACTATCATTTATATTGACCATTGAGGAAAATCTGAGAAATCCTCACTTTCATAATCTTTTGGAACATGGTGTAAATAGAAAAAGTTGTAACTGTAGAATGTGTTCATAAATATTTGTATTTATTGGTTTGTAAAGGTCCATTGATAATTTTGTGCAAGCCTACAAAGATCTGGACCCAGCAAGAGTGGCCATGAATAACAGCATCAAGCGTTCTTTCAACCAGATGGCGCTGGTGAGTTTTTCCTATAAGGCGATGCTCCCATTAGTTTTGTGGCCAATTTTTGATTGTATCAGATTCAATCATTTTTCTTCAACAACTATAACTGGCAGCTTTCACAGCCTTTTTTAGATGCTCTGAGTGGTCATTATTCAAGGTCCATTTTTACCACTGCATACATGGATTCAGGGTGTAAATTAAACTGTAGGAAACAATGTTCACATCAAGCTGTTTTATATGCAATGAGCTGATGTTGCTGAGAGTCAGACACAGGAGCCGTAGTGTGACTGCCGCTGTCTGGAAACATGGCTAAGCGCTGACTAGCCATGCGGATTTTTGGAAATGAAGAAATTTGTCACCAGAAATGTAGATAATCAGTACGCATGACTATGAACTTTTACATTTGAAGCTTTCAAATCTCCTTTGAAAGAAAAAGGAGATTCATGCGCTTAATGTCCGATTTGCCATAACTATTTATTAAATTCATAGGTGCCGGCTGGGGTGGCAACAGGAGTGGCAAGGCTCTCAGTTGGGGTGTCAACTGCCACCCCCTGTCGCCCCAGTAGATCAGCCCCTGGCCTATAACTGTCCAATTTAAGTAAGACAAGTGGGAAATTATATATTTTTTTTACATTTAATTAAAAACCCTTGAAGTACAAATTACCATATTTTACTATTGCTCCTTTTACAAAAACATAACATCCTGGTTTTGAGAGCTAAAACTAGGATATCAACTGCAAACTTTTACTGTTTTGCTCCAGGTCTGTGCATGTCATTAAGAGCTGAAAATAATTGAGCGGTTTGTACATTTAAAATTTTTATTTGATCATTAGAAGGATGGATGGCCTCACTGTACGTTTTGCTTTTCAGGGTGAAAGAAAGCTGACGGATGCCATATGGAAGAAGATGAGGGGCGATGGCTGCATGGACCGCTCCCTCAGTGCGGGGTCACTCACAGGTATCTTTCTGTGTTTGTTTTTTCACTCACCTGGTTGTTCCAAACATTCGCGAGTCTTCTTGTTAGCTTGTGTCTCTTCTCAGAGTCGGCGACGATGGGCCGGATGATTTCAGGCATCGGGCCCCCATTCCCCGCCTCGCTGCAACAACACAGGACATCACGGTATCCAGGGGACAGGATTAGTGGGCCAAATGAAAAACCCTTTTCCAGAAAGAGCTGCAGCAACAAGGAGTATAACGTGATGTCTTCAGGTACAAATGTACTATGCTACATGAACTCTGTACTACTATCAAATAAGCAGTTTTCTTTCATACATTTCATGATACAGGTCAGTTATACTGCATAAACCCTGTTTTCATTAACAGTTGATTATGCATTTCCACACGAGATTGTGTTTATCCTGATTTAAATCTCAGGATCTTATAACTGATGGCACATTCTCGCTGTGTTTGAAGCAATTCTTGCTAATGTTTCCATCTGAAACCTCCATCTGAAATAACCAAAAGCGTCGGCAAGACGTTCAAACTTCCCCTGCCAACATTTTTATCAACGTCCTCTTCCAGGCATAGCGAGTCGTTTGCTGGTCCCTTCGTTTGAGCCCTCCTGCTTGCCGCAGCTGACCCGCTACGACTGCGAGGTCAACGTCCCACTGCAGGGCAACCTCCACCTCCTCCAGGGCTGTGACCTGCTGCGAGCCCTGGACCAGAGCACCTAAAGCCCACCCCCTTTCACCGACTCAAACCCACCATAAAGCCTGAATATCACCTCTGAGCCTCAGCCTGCAGTCCGTGACTTCTGCCTGTTCTCTGCCTCTGAACCTCTTGGTGCCGACTTCAGAGCCCTGAGACGAAGCTACTTGTAGAGCACAGTATCCATGACCACATCCTGCCTTACTCAGCCCCACACCCTTCTTCCTACCCTGCCTCTAGTTCTCAGCATAAACTAAAACATGCAGTATAATACCAGGCCCAAGCTACATTCATGTTTTTTTCACCCTAAAATACTGCGGCATAAACTGGACGCAGGCTGAGTGGAAGAGCGACCAACCAACACCAAACGGGTCAGCATGGGGAGGAGAAAAAGGTCAATGCTGGTATTTAACAGATTATATCATGTTACTCTCACTTGTGTTGTGTATTAAAGTTTTGTCAGGATGTCTGGAGCTGCAGCTGCAGTCCCAGGCCTGCCTTCTCTCAGTGTAGCTTTGAGGAGAACATATTCTCCTCAACACACATTGTGCTCTTTTGTTGTTTTTGTTGACAGACTTTAGCCTTTCTCACCAGCTCGCATCGTCTTCGAGCTGAGGCACCGTAACACAAACTGGTCACAGCGTTAGACCTCTATTAAATCTACTTTATATTTTTTCTTTAGCCTTCATCGGTCTGTACTGATGTGATTCCTTCTACTTTTATTAACCAAACTGAATATCTTAATTGAATTGATGCAACACTGCTGTATTAAGACTAGCCTTCTCATGTATTTTGGGTTCTTACTCAGCCAGCTAGTAGATTCTTCTGTTTGTTTCTCATAGCTGTATAACTACATACATGTACTCCTGCGTAAGTTAAATATTAGACATTTCTGTCTTAAATCAGATTATTTTGAATGTGTCTGTGTTAATCTAGAATAACATCCTAAATGACAACAGGGTATTTTTTTCTTATTGTACCGATTTTATTCACCAAATGTTCAGGTTACACATAATAATTGGATTTGCACACATTTTTACATGAGATAAAAAGGCAGCAGTGATGTGCACAGATTACTGGGGAGGGCGGAGAAATACAGATCTGTTTTTATATTTCATGGTTCTAGAATAATTAAATCCATATGATTTTCGTTCCATTACAAATTTGTTCCTAATTTCCGATGTCTAGTTTTGTTGTTCATAAACTTTCCATCGCAACGGACATTCATTAGGGAGCAGAGACAACATACCAAAACTGAGTTTTTATTTTAAATTAAGACAAAATGACAAAACAGCTTCTAGCACTTTGTGTTTGCTATCATGGTTGCTTGCATTACATAGCTACATAGCTAACTAGTTAGCTCTTATTTCATCGGTTGGTGAATCAACTCCTGGTTAGTTCGTTCATTCAAATGTCCCAGATGGTATGTATGAACAGTCAACATGTCTTTGTATAAAATATGGTTTTCTTTCTAGAAGCTTCTGACATCACTGAGTTTGCCTGTTAGCTGCATACTTACTAATCTGATAAATGTCCTTTTTTTAAATTTTATTCCAAGCTATTCATCACTCAGTTAATCAATCTAAAATTGTACAATAGCGGTCGATTTGTCTGTGCATCTCTTGCTTTTAGTTTCCAATTCAAGACTGACTTAATATATATATTTTTAAATCACTTGACTGAAAAAAGAATCAGCAAATAATAATTTTCACCTAAAGCATTAAGTTTAAGTTTTAAGGTTTTGTTTTTTTAAGCTCTAAAATGTTACGTAAACTGACCTTTTTTCATAGTTTGATGTTTTGTGTTCAATCAGCTTAGTTCAAAAGTAAAATATTTACTTTGCAATTGCATAAGAGAGAAACATGAAAGGAATACATGAGTATAACTTTTTAGTTTTTGTTTTTCAAATACTGAAAAGGAA
The DNA here is from genome assembly GCF_002775205.1 of Xiphophorus maculatus. Taxonomy (NCBI): domain Eukaryota; kingdom Metazoa; phylum Chordata; class Actinopteri; order Cyprinodontiformes; family Poeciliidae; genus Xiphophorus; species Xiphophorus maculatus. The sequence continues at coordinate 28,685,314 of NC_036464.1, forward strand.
ATGAACAAATACAATGGTGGAAAAGGCAATTTTCAGCATGGGGAAAAGGTATAAATAAAAGGAATGTGAGATTGTAAAAGAATTTAAAGGTGTTTTTGACAATCACTCAGGTTAATCAGAGGGCGTATGGAGGGACTGAAACGGGCATGTTGGCCAATTAGGAGGGCACTTTAACCATGTAGAAATGTTTGAGGATGTTAGGGGTTCGGCTTGTAGAAAAAAAGTCATATAGTTTCAGTCGTCCCTGTAGAGCACTGAGGTCAGGCCATGACTTCTGTGCTCACTGCTGTGCAAACCGGACAGAGGAAGAAGAAAATCCCATATTTTTCACATTAAAAGTGAATGTTATAAAAAAGCAGCAGCTTGTGAAAGCAGAGTTTATATATTTTACAGTTATCGGACAAGGCCAGTTCCTGTTTTATTCTCACCAGAGTGGATGCCAACACCAGAGAGCTTTGTTACAGAATATCATTATTGCTCATAAGTTCATTTCCACCCTGATAATGTCAGTATGCCTTCAGTGAAACGTATTTCTTTCCTTTTTTCTTTGTTTTTCTGTGTCTCGCTGTCTGTTTCTGAAGCTAATGTCTCTGTGTGGTGATCACTTTTAAAGTATTGATCTTTGTACACACATGTTATGTATTTAAAATCAGAACTAATGTTGAACATGGTGTTTTTAGTGTCTAATGTATCCTGGTACTTTGTTCTCAGTCGACCCTCTTTCCATAGATGCTGTTTAGGTAAGAACTCTCTCTGGGCCAATTCCTGTCGTCCCGTTTCCGTGTTGTGGTGTTGGGCCCCACCTTTTCCCTCCTCCACCAGTTTTCTTTCCTCTCTTTTATTCTGAAATATCTGTTGAATCTGTTGGCTGGCCAGTACTGTTGTTGTTCTTACTTTACACAAAAAAGAGGACAAAAAAACAGATCAGAGTAAAAATGTTGAACATGTGTTTTCTAAGTTTCACTTTTGAGATATGTAGCATTTTAAATATTGTAAGGACGGTGAAGTTGCCACATAATTGCATAGTTTTCAAGTTGCTTCTATAAAATAATGGTGCTTCATAGACCATGTATGTGTCATTTTTAGTACTTTTATTACATGTTTTGGACTCACTAACACTGATTTTTTTTTTGATGTCCTCTTCTTCTTTTTTTTTAGTAATTAGTATTATTTGAACCCATACAATGTGCCTTATCATGACATTATGTATTGAGTTCACCCTTCAAGTGCACAGTTTGCTCCCTCCAAAAAGTCGACTAAATCCTTCAGCTTCAGCAGTTGTTAATTACCAAATAACTTTTGTGAAAATATTTTTGGTTACTCTGCTCCAACAAAATATTTAACATTTTACATGTGAAACAGCAGTACCGTTATTATTGTTATTATTGGTTTTTGCTATCAGCTAAAAATGTAAAAAAGGACTGGAGATTCAAGTGGGATATCTGTAAAGCAGCAACCTGCAGGCTAGCCAGATTATCAGGTTAGAGTTGTTCATAAGGAGCAGAAGAGACAAACAGCTAAAACATTAACCGCAAGAACTGAAATTTGTGGCATCTAAGAATCTAGGAATCACAGTTAAATTAGTAAAAGGGTAGTTATTTTTATAACTTTGACTGATGATTTAGTTGTTCCTTCACACCTTCCCTAAATATCCAATAATCCCAAGTAAAATAAAAGGAGCTCAGTTTATATTACATGATTCCATTATTTGACATTTCAGAAATAAATTTGCTTCATTTAGAAAAATGTCACGTTTTACAAATAAAAAGTTAGATGAGAGGTTTTTTTGGCCTTACTGAAATTGGTTGATATAAAGCTGAAATTGTAACACTTTTTTTCTGGATGTTGCCATGAAAACGAAGACGACAGGAAGTGGTTGGAGCATGATGGCGCAGGATGTTTTCTAGTGACATATCACAATAACAAACTTATTCATGTCTGGTTTTAACTGTGTTTCTTAGTTAATGGAAACCTAAATTGCAACACTGTGTTGTTTCAGTGACAAAGTTTTGTGCTCATTGTAATGTAAACGCAGCTGCTGATGAAGCAGAACTTCCATGGAAACAACAAATGAGAAGTCAAATGAACTTCTCATGGAAATGGATTACTTAGCTCCTCACACAAACAGGAATCTGTCAGATTGGCTGATGAAGCTGCTCTTGTTTGAAAGGTTTTAGGATTAGCAGGAAAAGATTTGACTGCAGGGAGAAGCTGAACTTTTATTTCAGTTTGGATGAATGCTGAAGTGAGGATTTCTGGCAGTAGTAATGGCAGTTAGGTGTATGTACTGTATGTTACAGTTAAAATCTAGCAAAACTTTATTTCCTTTAAGAGTTTAAAGAAAATCATCAAACAGGCCTCTTTTTGTTCAGTACAGCACTCTATTTTACTCTAATTGCAAGCCAAATATTATGTTAATTGGGGAATATAAGCCAGTATCACACATTTTATTGCAGATTTTATACTGTAAAAATAACCTCATCTTACTTCAGAGTAAATAAATCAATGTTCAGTTGAAAATGTCTGATAGTTTTGCTAAATTTCATTTGCATTACACGCATCTGAGGAACAAAATGGAAGACAACTGTTCACCCTTTCAAATTAACACACTTCCTGTTTGTGGTCATGTTTGGTTAAAACTAAATAAAACAAACAAAAATCAAAGTATGCCATCAGGTCACATAATCTAAACATGAATGCAACCTTCAGTTGTTAAGATTTTACTTTTATTTTTAAACATTGGTGGTACCGTTCTGTGTCTGATGTAGGCCAGCCCCCAAATATGTTTTCACACATTCACCTAAAATAATTACTTCTACAAAACATGAGAATCGTTTTAACACATTAACGTTTTTCCGCTTTGTAAATCACTTATTTTTCTCTACACACCATCTTGTTCTATGAGTCCATTTTTATTTAAGGCAAGAACACAATTTTATCTCTAATCAAATAAGATGTTCCTCGTCTTTCAAAGTGGAAAAAAGTTATATCTGTTTCTGGAATTATGTATAGAATTATGTATAGAATGTAGAATTTTTGAATTACTCAAATAAGTTTCCAGTAAAAAAAAAAAAAAGCACCTTACTAGATATTTGTTAAGATGTTAGTTGTTGAAAATAAAAGTGCAATATTGTCCAGCTGATGTTTTTGGAGACCAAAGAGGGACGACTGACAGGAAACCAGCATGGTGAATAAAAATCAAACCAGAACAACGCCTGAGATGGATTCTGTTGTTCTTTAATCAGCTCTTCACATTAAGACCACATCAAAACAATGAGCTGCAAAACTGTATGTAGAAAGGTTTGGCCAAGCAGAAGTTGAATTAGAAACATTTCCCTAGAGGAGAAATCCCACCTCCCATTTAGATGAGCGTCTGCTCCTACAATTTCAACCAGAAACAAAGTTTTGAGAAAATTTGATCAAAGAAAACAGAAAAACAGCAATTTTATATTTAGAAATACAAAAAAAAAAAAAGAAACACTTTGGAATGTAAAATAGACAAGACATTGGCATTGTATTTAACTCAACATACTGTGCTCCTTGAAGGGTTTCCCCAAAAAGTGACAAATGGATGTGGCGTGAAGCCTTCCTCTTCCACTGACTCTTCGTTTTTCTTCTTCCCATTGGGATCCATGTCCAACTACTTGTTTTCTGCTGTTGTCAATGTCATACCATACAGTTATATGAGCTAATTCAGATATATTTTAATATGCTAAATTTCATAATGATCTTATAATATATTGTTATCATTATGGGGACTTTAACCCAGTAAGAAGTTTGTGTTTCTGCACTGATGTCTTATTAAAGCATACTGATCTTACCTAACAGAGACTCAGTGTGTTTATTGGACTATATTTAGTTTGAATTGATGTTCTACATGTTGTTTTTATCATTAAAATGTCAATTGTAATAACATTTATTATCATGACACAAGTTTGTTTTGACTTTGTAAGTTGGACTGGTTGACCTTTCACCTCTGAAAACATTTATTGATATCTTTAAAATGATAGTGGCACAAATTAAAATGTTTGCAGCACAAACATTTGATGCCAGCTTCATTTGATTTAAAGAAGGGGGGGGGGGGATTGAGGGAGGAGCAGGGGTTTAGGGGTACGAGGTGCTTCACTCAGGTGTTTCTCCAGGGGTGTGGATACTTTTTCAACAAACTGCACAGAACAGTTTACAATTGTTGGCCAGTGTTGGATGTTTCAGTTGCATTTCACTTTGAGAACCAAAATAGTTACACATCTAAGGAACAAAAGGCAACATAGCTTCAGAGGACTATGGCAAACAATTACAATGTTGAAACCAAAGACTAAAAAGTCTCGCTACGAGCAGCCGTGCCAACACATCCTGGTGAGGCTTATCAGCCTGAATTCACTCTGCTTTTATGTGTCTTCTGCACGTCTTCCTTCCTCTGTAGGAAGACAGGAACCCAGTGTTTTTTGCACACACACAAAACAAGCATGTAGCCCGTTCAAAGAGAAGCACAGGTAAACATCACACACACACACGCACACCCTTTGTTCCAGCTTTTTCCAAACTTTTGTTTCCCTCAAGCAGGGAGTCAGAAAAAACATGGTGGAGGTAAAAAAAAACTGGGAGGAACCGACGACTCAGGCTGACCAGCTTCCTCTTGTTTCGGGTTTCTGAGGCAACTCTTCATCCAACGGGCTGCTGCAGAACAATTTGTGCCACACCAAAACTTTCTAAAAACTCCCATACTCACCACATGTCTACTGGGAGGTTTAGAAATGTGATGAAGTGTTTGGTTTCTGTAAACATGTCATCATGTGTCAAACGTCTGCATCTGCACATGGCAGAGCCACAGGCGGGCAGATGCATCTGAATTATGAAAAAGAAACACAAACACTGTTATGCTCACATGCATAACAATGACAGAAACAGACAATTCCGATTTATCTTATACATTAGTAGAAAAAAATGAAATGAAACAATGTGTTTTTCTCCATGTGGTATGATTTTGTTAGAATTTTTTTTATAAAACTTTTTAAAAACTAGGAAAGACTAATCTTATGTGGAAAGATTAATCTTATGAAGAAATGTGAGGAACAACAATCCATGACTCAAACATGCAGACAGCTTGGCAAAAATATTGAACTGTATTCATATTTTTATCACATTAAACCACAAACCTCAATGCATTTACCCCAGCTTTTATGTGGTAAGCACAAAATGGTCCAAAATAGTTTTGTTAGGTAGATTAAATCTACTTTGGCAGAAAATATTCAGAAGGAAACACTTAGACTTCTAAGTATTACACTTTTCAGATTTGTAAAATATTTTCTCAAAACCATTTCTATGATTTTCTATATTTTTCTTTGTTGTGCCCTACTTTGTGTTGGTCTATGAAAAGAAAATTCCTAAAATGAATTGAAGCTTGTGACTGTGAAAAACATTGCATGAATTTTGCAATATACTGCTGCCCTGACACCTTCTATCATTAACGGTAAAACTCTTCAGAAGGACTGAGTTCGTTGCAATGTCATGATGGGATCTGACTCATCTTATTTCAATCTGCCCTGACTGTATGTTTATTGGCATGCCTGCATGTCCTGTGGGACCTGCGTGTCTTGGGACTGTTGTCCTCTGAGCTGATCCGAGGACTTTCTGTTTACTTTGTGATTCTGTCTCAAAACATACCGCAGCATGGGACTGTTCCCCCCAGCAGAGCGCCGATAAAACTGAAAAAAGCAAGCCCTTTCCCATGTTAAAGGTCAGATGCCCAATGCAAGCTGAAGATTTTCTGTGCAGCTAGCTAATTTATCCCTTACAGCTTTTGGTTTTTCCTTCAGATAATTCTCTTCTAAAAAATATGCTGAGTTTCAGGCAAAACCAGTTTGAAAGTCTCTTTCACAGCTGAAATCAATCCTCTTTTGAAGAGCGTAAGAGTCACGCCAGAGTCTGTACTGTGGGACACACAAAGTGCCTAACAGAATGTCTTACTCCATAATCTACATTTGTATAAGATAAAAGTCTTTGTTAACCTGATCGCATTATTGAGCCAAAATCCCAGCAACACATGTGATTTTGCATTTCAGCTGACCTTTGCCGTTTAACTTTGGCTGCAGACAAGCCTGTTTGCAGCCAAAGTTCAACACATAAAAACTGTCTGACTCTGATGTCACCAAAAATAAAGACGAAGGTAGAGAAAGATCCTGAAGACTAAGAAATGATGCAGAAAGCAGACCTCACTGAATCAGTCAGCATTTGATATGTTAACTCTGGATTCCAACTATTTTGGTCCTTTTAGTGAGAAAGAAACACAATGGCTATCTACCGACTCCTAACTATTTACAAACTGAAGTCTTTTCTGGGTTTTTGTTGCCTGTGGGAATGCTTTCATTCGTCATTCATACAATACTTGGCCAGATCAAGCCTAGAATTGTATTATCAGCAATTGTTCTGACATCGGAAGCACAAAGACAAAGAGTTTACGTAACGATTACTCAGTCATTCAACTGTTTGACCCTTTTCAATCCCAATTTGGTCTGATCAGGAACAGGGCCACAAAATAAATCTTTTGATGGGATAAGGTCAAAGGGCTTGGATTAACAGAAAAACACAACGTGTAGACAGAAAATTAAAGTGATCATGGATTAAAATATCCTAAAGTATCTAAATAATAATATTATTGGCTAGGATACAAAGATATATTGATGGCATTTTTACAATTCAAACCACACATTTACACTGTATAAAAACACATAACTTTATTTTGTCTCATTCACTTTCAGTGTCCACCTGTGTGGTTCCTCCCTTTTTTTCAAAACCACCAATGGTTCTGAAGAACAGCTAGTCCAAACCATGCACTGTGCGCATACAGTTTGATTAGCAGCAGACTGCATTCGTTGATTTACGTCACTGCATGAGTGAAGGCAGACTCTTCAAACAACAACGTATCAACCACCATTTTCAATCTGTGATGAAACCATAGCTGGTGAATCAGACTCTCCGTCAAAATCTTTTTTATCAATTGTGGGAGAAAAGCTCAAATGGCATCAACTGGATGGGGTGACTGGCAATGTACAAAAATGCAAAGAAGTTTCAGAGGTTGACCACAGCCCACATTCCCACCCGTGTTCCTGTTCGCGTTCCCATTCACATTTCTGCCACATTTCCGTCCCAGACTAGACCCAAACCAGACATTAATAACTGAGTTAAGAAGGACCAACTTCACTCAGGTTACATTAACCAGCTACAGTGAGACTTGACATTGGAGAAGGGGTTTTTGACCTGTCCCATTTCTTGTGATAATACGTAAGAATGCCCATATAATGTTCTTTCTTTATGAAGCCTTCTAATGTCTGAAGTGCACCAGTCCCTCCTGATCACACACAAAACACTCACACAACATGTTGCATTGACACTGTTACCGTTAGTGTGGTGTTCTCAGAATTTCAAGCTTCAGCTTTTTCATTCAATTAACAAAATACTTGAATTTCAAATTGATCAGACAAGGGATTTAGGTTGTTTACACCTGAATTCACTTGTAAACTGTCAACTGGTTGTTGCTTACGCAGAATGGCTTCTTCCTCTCCAAGTGGTTTTATTAGAACTTCATTTCACTGAGGATGATGTGGCTTTTATGACTTCTAGTCAGCATCTTTAAAGGTCTTCTTTGGGTTGTCTAGAATAATTTTCATCCCCATGAAACAAAACTGAACAGTACGATTGCAGCAATATATATATATATATATATATATATATATATATATACTCTTATACTCCTTTTTACTCTTACTTGAGTAAAATTTTTGTGTATGCTACTGCAGCTGTGATTGATGTATTTGCCATTTATTTTCTTGGCAACTGGACAGTGTATCTCATAAAGTGGATTCTTGGTGTAAACTGGAAATAGAACTCAATCATTGCAAGTTTTTCTATTGCAGATGTTGATACCAATAGTTCATTTTTTTGGCTGAATGAGGGTGGATGTTTATGACACTTACATTGCTTGCCTAATGGGGACAATTTGGTACAAACAGCTGTTGTTTCTGCTGAATGTCCGTTTGAGTTGAATAAGCTGTCAGGTTTCTGCCTTTGTATTTGGAATTCATCAATGATGTTTATCCTTTGCCTTAGCCTTTGAGTCTTTGAGCAAGTATAATTTGTTTCACTCCGTGCTTTAACTGTAACTGTTTATTTTGCACACAAACAAAACTGTATGTCAACATGCAGCATTACTATCACATCTTCAACTGTTTTTTAATCAACCCTATCAGCCCACAAAGCTTTTCCTGTTAAAGTTTAGCTCTGAGGAAGTCACTGACTTTAAGTGGTTGTTCTTTTGAGGAAGTTTAGCTCCACCTTCAGGATAGATCTGACTACTGCAGCTGTGAAAAGCTCCTGTGTCTGAGTTTTAACATTAATACAAACTGATACAAACTGATTTTGTATTCATTTTCTTTAAAATCTCACATTTATTGTTCCTTTTGCCTGAGCCTGGCAAATTACAGCTGAAGTTAGAATGACTGAGATCTATTTTCAGCCATTTTCAGCCAGAGGGACAAAATCCTTCATTCAACATTCAATTGAATCAAATATTTATTCTACAATAATTTTAAGCTTTTCATGTTCTATGGCACAAATGAAAACTAGCACAACCCCAATGGATCCTTAACATGAATGAGGTTCTGTCTCTACTTTTACTGTAAAAGTCTAATCAACAACCCAGGGGGGACTTGAATCCACAAACCCCAGCTTCACAATGCCTTGTCCATTGTCCACTGGGCCCTCATAAGCTACATTTGTATTAAGAAAATGCCCCGTTTCTTTATAATAATTTCAACATTTTGATTTGCTGAGGCGATGGACCAGACTGAACTCCTACAGGGTTTGAAAATGTCTAAACAGACAAATTTCAGATTTCTAGAAATTATTCTCCAAAACAAGCCAGCCATCTGGAAGCACTAGTTCTCTTCCTGATATCTGGGTGAATGTTGTCTAAATTTTTCATGATGTCACAGGAGGAAGTGATATGATTGAGGTGTTGTCTTAAAATACATCCATAAGTGTGCCTCTGTTTAACCCAAATGTTCTAAATTAAGTTGTCAGAACATCTCAACTAAACTTTTTAAAATCATTTAAAATGCTTGTTATTGTGGCATTTGGCAAATAAACACCCCATGTCAAATGAAGCCTAGGCGCAAATTCAAACTGGAAGACTCTTTTATCCCCACCGGGACCCGTTAATTGAAGCGACCTGCCCACAATCGTCGACCTATCAACGCCGGACCAAGCCACGTCACGTCCAATCACCGACCAAGTCCCAGCTGATAAGGACCTTCATCCATGGTGTCTTTCGCTCTCCAGCCGAGCTCAACCTGTTCAGCTGCACGCCTCAGCTGTCAGTCAGCTATCTCACCAGATCCTTTTCGTCGTTATTGCTCGTCCTTCCACCTCTAATGTCAGTCACAAAAGCTGCTTAGCCGCGGGCTCGGCGCCTTCTTTTCCTTCAGACGCTCCTCAGATGGAAGAAGAGTTCCTTACGGTCCAGGCCTCATTCATTCCAGACAGCTTCTCCCGCCGCTCTCTCGCCGATCTGGGATCTACCGGCCCTCGCTCCTATGCCACCCGCTTCACGATCCGTCTCTGGCAAGTGGACACATAATCCCACCGTCTACATCGCATACATCCCCTGGCAGCCTTTCTCCGCCCCGGCCGGGCCGCAACGTCTCGCTGCTTCGATCTACGCTGCCGTTCCCTCCCAGCTCATCGTCCACCATCTTCCTTTCCACCGCCAGCGTTCATCGCACCGCCTTCCCACTGGTTCCCCGCTTTGGCTCAAATCCGCATGGCCGCTGTCAGCCCGCTCATCAGCACCTCCCATCGGACTTCCCACGCCACGCCCGCCTCGGGCTTCGGGGGTAAGATGTAGCCTTCACGTGCCTCATTCACTCTTTACAACGCGACAAAACGTAGGAACTTTATTAGTTTATCCCCTTCCTGAACTCGCAGGCCCTACTCCCATGCGCCTTTCAGGCTGCGTTCCAAACTTCATCATTCTTACATCAATTAGTTACATTGGGGGCTTCCGTACTTCCCATGCATGTGTTCTCGCTCTTTTTCGCAGTTAAAACTGCTTATCTGATGTTTTCATGTCGTGGCCTTTTTCTCCAAGCCGCCTTTAAACGCATCATGAGTGCTGAGACGCTCGCGCCGGGTTACCCCGAGGGCAGCGAAGGAGAGCGCAGGCGCGTTAGAACCTCGGCAACAATCAGCAAACGCAAAGAACCGTGCAAATGTTTCCCCAAACCAACCGACTGAGGCGAATAGGGCCGTTTGATACAGGCAATCATAGCTAAAAGTTCACTCTCATAAATACAGATAGCTAAAAGGCGACTCTAGCACTTCAGTTAGCTAAATGGCGACTCTAGTACTACAGATGGCCAAAACGTGACCCTAGCACTTCAGTTAGCTAAAAGGCGACTCTAGTACTACAGATGGCCAAAACGTGACTAGCAATTCAGTTAGCTAAAAGATGACTCTAGTCATTCAGTTAGCTAAAAGATGACTCTAGTAATACAGATAGCTAAAAGGTGATTCTAGTAATACAGATAGCTAAAAGGTGATTCTAGTAATACAGATAGCTAAAAGGTGATTCTAGTAATACAGATAGCTAAAAGGTGATTCTAGTAATACAGATAGCTAAAAGGTGATTCTAGTAATACAGATAGCTAAAAGGTGATTCTAGTAATACAGATAGCTAAAAGGTGATTCTAGTAATACAGATAGCTAAAGGTGATTCTAGTAATACAGATAGCTAAAGGTGATTCTAGTAATTCAGTTAGCTAAAAGGTGATTCTAGTAATTCAGTTAGCTAAAAGGTGATTCTAGTAATTCAGTTAGCTAAAAGGTGATTCTAGTAATTCAGTTAGCTAAAAGGTGATTCTAGTAATTCAGTTAGCTAAAAGGTGATTCTAGTAATACAGATAGCTGAAAGTCAACTCTAGTAATACCATAAGCTCGTTGACAAGTAGCCTGCAGGCTACCAATGTTGTGGTGCATGTTCAGCCTCGTAGATTCATTTTGCCCTACCTGTTAAATTTTATCCTGAGCCAGGGCGGTTCTCCGCTAATAAGCAAGCTGTCCCATTTTCTCATATTTCAAGCTCATGTCCCGTCCAGTGCTTTTACGCTTCATCTCTCATCTGAAATCTGCATACCATTTTTCTCAGATTATCCTGCCACTTCCTGGTTCACTCAGCGTGTTCTCTAGCTCACTCAGGTTCCAGGCTCAGATGCGTTCGTTCCATCTCGCTTCTGAACTAATCTTCATAAAGCACCCTCCGGTTTCCCTTACGGATTCGTTAACACGGCCATCAGCACCTACAAGCCGCCCTGAAGCCACGGCTTTTTATAAAGGAACCAAACCCCCTCATCATCGCCTGGGTCCAAGTTAAGTAGTCGCACGGCACTTTTCAACTAGCCAGCCAAATCAATCAATCAAATTCCTATTGTATAGCATGTCGTAAATGGATTAACATAACTGCGCTTTAAGAGCTCAGGAAACCGTCCGATTCACATTTACCTTGATTGGTTTCTTGTACTCTCAAGCTGCATCAGCCGTTGTCGTAAGAGCTCACGTTCAGCGTTATGAAGTTATCGTTAGAGGCCGTTCAGAGCTCTTTGTTCAAGAGACCGGGAGCGGGTCAACGAATAAAAGTAAGTTTCTCCGCGTTCAAGCAGGATTCGTATATCCGAGCAACTTAAATTCAGGTATGACAATCTAAAGAGTTATCATCACGATAACGTTCTTGCGGTTTATTTGTCGTCTCGCTGCCATCTGCTGGTACAAAAAAAAATTAACTCCATAGCGAGTGAAAATAATAGCTTCATTTGTCTCATCTTCTGTATTTCTCGTAGACCACTCTCAGCTCTATTTAATAAATCTCGAACCAGAAATCTCTCCTCTCATCCCTTACCGGATGCTCGTGGCTGCTGTAGTATTTAAAGATCTCACTCAACAAAGCTTTTTAGCAGCAAGGTGTCTTCAGCGCAAGTGCTTTTATATCATAACAGCTCAAGAACCAAAGTCATGCATAGGGAAGCAACAAACAAAATATGATATCAAGTCAAGTTCCATCATTAACTTCGTAATTGAGCATGTTTCCAATACATTCTAAACAGGCGGGTTTTAGTCGAGATTAATCAAAGTCGCGTTTCAGCTGTTTTAGGGTCTCCCGGGAGTTGCTCCAATCCGCGGGGTTTAGATGCTGAATGCTCCTTCTCTTTCTGGCCTGGTCCCGGGGTCGTAGAGCGGCTCAAACCGAAAGACCTCATGAGCCTGGGAGGTTGATGCTTTACGGCAGATCTTCATTGTTTCGTGGTGCCAAGTCGTTAAGTGATTTGCAAACTAACAATTTCAAAGTCAATTCTTTGGGCAACAGGGAGCCAGTGTCGGGATCTTAAAACTGGCGTTTCGTGCTCCATCTTCCTGGTTTTAGCGAGAACGCGATCAGTAGCATTTCTGATCAGCTGCAGCGTTCGATTGATTTGTCGGAAAGACCCACGAAGTCGCGTGGCAGTAACCAATGTAACTGAAGATAAACACATGGATGATGATCTAGATCTGGCGAGTCATTGTTCTTTATTCCAATAAGTGCAAAAATTTTACATAATTTATATATGGGCCTATATATATATATATAAAAATCCCCAGTTCATCTTCAGCATTCTTTTCACGTAATGAGTATCTCTCCTCCGTGTTCGCAGCTTCCCTCAGTGCCAGACGAGCACTGCACGATCCACTGGTGGTGGTTGGTCAACCTCAGGCAAAAGTGCACACTCTTATGCAGCAAACGTGACGCATGTCCTTCCCCTCATCGTCCTTCACACTTTTATTTTCAGGTTCATTCTAGAATGATCTTGTCTTTCGCCCGTTTCCTCTAACGTCACCCTCTGAGTCTGATCCTAGCATCAGCATCCCACCTTCAGTAGCAGGCAGTTATTTTCTCACTCTAGTCTATTCATTCTCCCATCCTCTTTTTGCTATCTCAATATCTCACAGCTAGCTTCCTTCCACCAGCTAACATCTTTTCATAGCATCCACTTTACCTTTGTTCACCTTCATCTACCATCTTCTCGTCTCTTACCTCTATCTCTGCAATCATCTTCAAATTACTCCTCGAGACATAGCCCGTAAGCCCCTAGTTAGCCTAGCTCCTCCTGCCTCTAATTCTGAGCTTCGGCCCCGGCCTCAGCTCTTTTTTGGGGAATTTCATTCTCTATCAGTAATATCACTCCATAGTATCATTATTTCACCTCTACTGGCCTTCACCCATCAGCATTCCACCTTCTCTTGCCCCGCTGTGTCCCCGCTCACCCATAGTGATCACTCTTCTCCCAGCGGCACTTCTCCCTATGCCTCGAACCATTCCCAGCTGTCCTTCAGCCATCTGCCTCTCTCCTCTAATGCCTCGCTGCGCTTCCAGCTTGCTTCTTTTTTCTAACCAGCTGCCCCTCATCCCTTGTCCTGTTCCTTCCTCTGCTGGTCCCTTCCATGTCTTCGTTACCTCCTAAGCCCTGCCGCTACCAGCTGGCTTCTTTTTCTAGCCAGCTGCCCCGTATCCTGTTCCCCGCTCCATCTCCTCTATTCAATTCGTCCCTTTATCTTAAGCCCTGCTCCCTCTATCCTATACCCTGCTTTAGTTAATGCTGGCGTTTTTCAACCAGCATCCCCTGTCTTATGCCCTGCTCCCCTCATCTTACACCCTCCTTTAGTTAATGCTGGCGTTTTTCAACCAGCATCCCCTGTCTTATGCCCTGCTCCCCTCATCCTACACCCTCCTTTAGTTAATGCTGGCGTTTTTCAACCAGCATCCCCTGTCTTATGCCCTGCTCCCCTCATCCTACAACCCTCTTTAGTTAATGCTGGCGTTTTTTAAACCAGCATCCCCTCTTCTAAGCCCTGCTTCTATCCCTTCATTCTCGCCCCACGCACTCCCCGCCGGCTTTCCTATCATCATGCCCCGCCGTGTCCTCTGCCAACTATCGCCAGCCCACGTCCATCCCACTAGTCCCGCAGCATTTCCAGCCGGCTCATCCTCCAGCATCCCTATGCCCTGCGTTCTGCTACTCCATGCCCCATTGTGTCCTCAGCCGGCCGTCACCTCCCAACATCCCTTCCTCCCTTGTCCTGCCGTATCCCCAGCCGGCTCTCACACCACGTCCCCACATGCCCTGTGTTTTGTGTATTCTACCGCCTCTTGCCCTGCAGCATTCCCAGCTGGTCTTCACTTCCCGTCCTACTCTCCCTCTCCTTTAACTGTCATGTCACGTCCTTTACGTTATTAACTCGGTAGCCAAAGTCAGCGCAACTTCTTTCCCCCTTTTACTTTCTGCCTTATATTCACGGCCCCGGCCTCGGCCTCTTTTTGGGGGATGACGTTCCTAACAGCATCGGGGATGCTCATCTGAAGCCTATCGCTAACGCTGCGATAACTGTTATCCCCAGCCGGGGCCCGAGCGCCAAAGACTTTAAATTCTGTTTGTCAATAAACTCTTCTAATTGTCTTCTCATCTCCGTCTGAGTCTCTCCAGATTGAAATGAAGCCTAGGCGCAAATTCAAACTGGAAGACTCTTTTATCCCCACCGGGACCCGTTAATTGAAGCGACCTGCCCACAATCGTCGACCTATCAACGCCGGACCAAGCCACGTCACGTCCAATCACCGACCAAGTCCCAGCTGATAAGGACCTTCATCCATGGTGTCTTTCGCTCTCCAGCCGAGCTCAACCCACCACCACCCCTTCTCCTCCATTCGCCCGGTCCTGAGGCCCGCACCCTTCTTCAACCTCCACCACCAGTGCCGGGCCCTGGGGGGATGACGTTCCTAACAGCATCGGGGATGCTCATCTGAAGCCTATCGCTAACGCTGCGATAACTGTTATCCCCAGCCGGGGCCCGAGCGCCAAAGACTTTAAATTCTGTTTGTCAAACTCTTCTAATTGTCTTCTCATCTCCGTCTGAGTCTCTCCAGATTGAATTATTGTTGCCATTTGGAGTCAACAACTGTAAATGAGCATTTGCTGACATTTTATTATACAAAAGTAATATTGATTTGTGAATAATTTTTAATCCAAATTGCTGTCAGTGAGCATTACTCAGTGAGTTGTTTTTTAACTCAGTGCATAGGTGGGGCATTTGGTAGTACTAATTTTTGTCTGATCACCTACTGGACATGTACTGTAGGTGATCAGACAAAAATAGCAATAGCTGGACAATCCTTGGATTGGGGACAATGAAAGGCTGCCCCAAAACGTTAAATTTTGTCACAAATCATAATGCTTCAAATATCTCAAACTATACTGAAGCGTGCCATTGGCATGTTGGATGCAGGGATGTCCACGAGAGCAGTAGGAACCATATGCCATTTAAGAGTTCATTTCCTGGCACTACTGCAAATCGACCTCATTCTCATCGACCACGTGTGACAACTCCAGTACAAGATCGCCATATCCGGCTCGTCCCTCTGTGGGATCGGCTAAAGCCAGTGACACACACAATGATGAGACTATTACTCTCACAACAGACGCATCCCACCTCAGACTGTCCTTAAACACCTACGAGAAGTCAACTTGGTCAAAATCAAATTCCTCAACCTGACTGTCAATCCACTACAAATGCCTGATATTTGTAGCGATATTATCAACTCACTGATATGAAGATCAGTAAGTACTGAAAATATATTTTGAGTTTCTCTGTATGTTGCGTAACCGAAATGTTCATAAAACTCTTGACATGGGCATTTATATTTTTGTTCAGTGTAGAAATAATGTTAGTAATCCTAACTGACCAAAAACAGGAAACATTTGGTCTGGCATGTTTAATGTCAGAAAGTGAAAAAACGGAACTATCAAATATAACATTTGTGAAAACAAATCTTGTTGACTCAACTAGTTCTTTCACTTTCCTCACAATCTGCTCTACAGTCCCAGTTTCTATCCATATCTCCATGTTGCTTGCAGAAACTATGAATATGACGTTGCCAGAGACAATAGACCCTTTTCACATGACGTCACACAACTTCCGTTTTGGCTCGAAGCTGTGTATCCTTAGTTCCGGTGTACATAGTAAGTAATGATAAAGTTGTCTATTTCATATATATATATATATATGTCATATATATATATATATAGAGAGAGAGATGTATAAATCTGACAGCATATGTTGATCAGACAGATCACCGGAGCATGGAGTTTACACAGTCTCTAAAACATTTGCCTAAAATAAGATTTGAAGATATATCACGATTTGCAAACCAGTTCTCTCTGACAAAAAAATCTAAATTAGACAAAGGCTACAAATTCTTCACCGAACAATACCTGTTTGACTATGAAGGTAGGTATTTTTGTTTTGCGTAACCGTTAGCTTAGCATTAGTGAATTTCGTTAGCTAGCTAACTACGTGACATAACTGTTCCTTAACCAGAACTTTTTACTGTTTTTGAACTCTAACGTTTTAGGCTCTAATCTTGATCAGATTATTAAATTATAGACTGGAGTTGCCACTCATCCCATAAAATAGGGATTTGTTTGTTATAAGCAGAGATGTCCGGTGCCGCCGCTGCTTTGTAATGCCTTTAATCGGACCACTTTTTCGGTAACGAATAATCTAACGAGTTCGTATTTCAAATCCAGTAATCAGATTAAAGTTATTTATCCAAATCATTGCACATTAATATTTTCTTGTGTATTTATTTTTATTCCTTCTTTGCGTCTTTGGGAGAGACTCTGTGACAGTTAGCAGTGACAGAAACATGAACAGTGCATGGAGATGCGCATTTTGTTGCTGGAAAAACAGAAATATCGTCAAGCCCAACTGTTATTTGTGGCTTTTGTCTTGTTTTTTCTAAACTTATAAAAAATAATGATTCAAGCTGCCCTTTATTTTCCATTAATACAGAAAATGAACCTCTAAACGTTACATCACTGACAGGCGGCGGTGTATATGTTTCCTAACTGTGGCTAAAGCTGCTGCTAGCTGGTTTACTCATGATCGGAAGCTGGTTCCTTTGAATACAGTTGGAGAATGGTAAATTGACAATGACTGATAATGGTTATCTAACACGTAAACACCGTTTTATAAAATACAGAGAGTGAACCTCTAACGTTACAGCGCTGACAGAGAGTATATTTTTCCTAAATGTGGCTAAAGATGCTGCTAGGTGGTTTACTCTCCGATCGGAGGCTGTTTATTTTATACACAGATAGAGAATGGTGAATTTACAATGATTAGTAACAGCTATCTAACACTTAAATGCTGTTATTATTAAACTTACCTTTTATTATATCCTTAAGATTATGAGAATGCGGGAAGTTTTCAGCTTGGTTCCCAAGGCAAAATCACACCGGAAGTAAAGATACCCAGTTTTGAGTTATGGCGGCCATTGTCTGACGTCACTGTGAAAAGGGTCTATAGGGGACAGAAGAATGTCAAGAGCAGCTTCCCCCATGGAAATCCCAATGTGCAGGAATTAAATACACATGTGTTTAACTGCCATAAGATGTGTTTGTCCACATCTTATGGCAGTTCTTAGAATGCAGCACCAGCTTCAGCACATTGTACTGAAGCTTAACTTAAACTTAAAGGCTTCATATCAAGCATATTTTAATATCAGGCAGAGATGTTGTTAGTACAAAAATATGTTTTCAAATTATCTTTTATAAATGCCGGCCGCAGAAATAAATAAATTCAAAAATAGTGGCTGGCCAATCAAAAATTAATCACATTGATGACTCACCCAAAAGGTCACAAATAAACTCCAAACAGTCTAATTAGCCTTAGTGTCCATAAAGATGTCATCAATGGGCCAATGACCAAAAAGGACAAAAAGACCGGTTTCATATTTGTCAAAAAAGAATGCTTGATGCTTCTTGTGTCAGTCAGTGTCAGTCCCAGAAAAAAATATATTTCTGGGACTGACACCGAACAAAAGTGGAAGTCTTTGGAAACATTTTGTTAAACACTTTTTAAAATTTATTTTCAAAAACAGTATGAACAAAACACACAGTTGGTGTAGTTAAATATAAACTGACATGTGAGGAGGTAAAAGAAAAAAACAAAAACACACACATAAAAAAAAACTCTTTCTCTGGATGAAAGAGAGAAAAATAAACATTAAAATAATTAAATTAAATAACTAAATACATAAGTACATAAGTATAAAGCTAGATCACTAGATCAGAATGTAGATTCTGGCAGTGATGTACGTCAATCATTTGAATTTCTCTCTTAGACCGCAACCCCCTTGCTCCATTATTATTATTATTATTATTATTATTATTATTATTATAGTCACAGTTCTGATTAAAGGCCAAAGGGCCTTTGAGTTTTCAATTTTGCCATTTAATTTTGCAATTAGACTCTCCATTTGAAGAGTGGCATTTGCCAAATATTTCCCTGTACCGTAAGAGGCTTATCACAAATCCAGTTTCGCAGAATACATTTCCAGCCTAATAGTAGTTTATTGGTCAGCAGGAATTGTGTATCTTTTATTATTTTATCTGGAGAAGACAGCCCCAATAGACACTGCCCTGGATCTTTACTCTATTCTCTAAACTCTATTCTTTATAGTTGCACTGATCTCTTTAGATAGAAATTTTATTAATCCCTTTGGGATTCTCCATCAGGAAAATTGTAGAGTTAGTTACACATTTCCAGAACCTAGATATAGAAGGGCATTCCCAGAAAAGATGAAAATAAGTTCTTGTCCTTGTCCTACATTTGGGACACAATGGTGATCAATTGGAATTTATTTTATTAAGAAAATATGGAATCCTGTGCTGTCTATGTATTCATCTATTGATCTAGATCTATTCATCTATTGAATTTCTTTAAAATTATTACTCAAAAACAAAGAATGGGATAATTTAAAGCAGTTCTCCCAAACCTATTTCCCATAGACCTTGCCTAGATCCTCCTCCCAATGTCTGAAGACATTCCCAACATCATTATGAGCACTTCATTGTAAAACATAAAATCTTGGAATAAAACCTTTTATTTAAAGTAAACTTGATAAGGAATTTTTCTATTGGCCCTGGAAGCATGTAAGGGTCCTACGGCACCCTAATACCAGATGCTACAAAATGACAAATTTGTAACATAGAAATCCTTGGATGAGAGGATTTATTTTGAAGCTGGGCAAAGGCTATCTATCAATGTATTATTATTGTCAAATAGATCTGATATTATTTTGATACCTTTTTTATGCCAGTTTCCAAATACTGCTGAATTCACTCCTGGGAGGAAGTCTTTGTTGTTGACAATTGGTGTAATGTGAGTACAAGATTCCTTCCTGCTAATGTAACTGTTCATATCTTGCCAAATTTATCCTGATATATTTGAATGAGACTAAACCTTTAGTTTTGCCTTTTGTAAAATAGCTTGAAACAGGTAAGTGTCCCAAGCCTGAATTCGCTGATCAGAAGGAATGACCGAAGGCTTTTGGCAATGTAGTTTATGTCTAGTCAGACTTATAGAAACATTTTGCTAGGTTCTTACTTCACTTGGTCTCAATCTGACCGTAGAGGAGGATCACAGGATAAAGGAAAAAAACACAGGAAGGATAAAGAATGATTAGAAACCAAATCTGCAGCATTCGCCTGACACTGAAACTCTGAATAAGGAGAATCTGGCCAATGAACGTGTTGAGTCTTCATTGTCAACAAGCAGAAAAATTGGTTAAAGATTGTAAAAGACATTCAGTCCGAGTCCGGTTCCAGCAAGAATCCACAGTAGGTCAATAGTTTTTACTCCTAATTTGAGGTTCATCTGGAGATAAATATTTCTCACATCAACAAAGCAGGTGCTATCAAAGTAGATTTATTGAAACTGATTTTGTTCCCATTGCTCAATTTTTGAGCATATTTTGCAATGAATAGCATCTTTAGTCCTAAAAATGTATAGAATTATTTTCCATTACATTTTATTTGTTAATTAAAGAAGTCCAACAGGGGGTTAATTCATCCCACTGAGAGAACAGGATCCTCACAATGTAGAGATACTGAACATACATGTCTTCAAAGTCTTGTTTCTACAGTTTCAGCCACAGTTTCTACTGTGGGTGTCGTGTTTTCTTTCTTTTGTAATTTTTGACAGCAGGGTAGAGCTCGCAGTACCTCTTTTGGACCCTTGGTCATGAAGATATAAAGGAAGGGGTCTACCAGCGGGCTGAGGTAGAGAAGCAGGTGAGACACCTGCACCAGGTAGGGGACTTTATCCTTGAAGGACAGAGCCTCCAAGAGGATGCTGAGGATAAAGGGGGCATAAAGGAAAGTGTAGTTGGCCCAGATTGCCCCGATGCCAAACACTGTCCTCCTCTTCTCTGGGCTTGGCGGGTTGGATCGGGAGCAGTGTAGCGCCCGCCAGGAATCCACAGCGAAAAAAAGGAGGACGGGAAAAGGAACGAGCAGAGAGACGGCAAACCACAGGTTGTAGCCTAGCAAGGCGAGGGTGAGCATGGCGAAAGGACTGGCCCATGCCAGGAAGGTCACTGCAGGTGACTGTCTGATACTGGTGTAACAGCCAAGACACTGTGGGTAGGCCACCAGCAGATGGCGCTCCTGGGCTATGAACAGCATGAGGGAGATGTTGGAAATGATCCCAAAGTAAAAGATGATGTCTGTGCCATTGCTGGAGAAGACCGGGTCAGCTTCCATGCTATGATCCACAGAGGGACGACTGAAGAAGCTGATGATGTCCGACACCAGGAGGAACATGATGTGCATGGGAACCTTGCTCTCACCTAGAAAGAAAACACAGTGTTGGAAATAACTTATACTGGAAGATTAAGTTATGAAGCCTAGGCAACATATTGCCTAGGCTTCAAATAAACAGAACTATCTGGTTATTTGATGTTTGTCTACAGCTTGAGATAGATAAAGATCTTTGATCAAATACAGACAAGGAGAAATTTATTGCTGATAAAGATGCCAGCCTTACAATAAGGTACTTCTTAACTTCTTAAAGTCCAAATTCCAATATTTTGAAGCTAATGATTTTTAGGAAATTCACACAGGCACAGCTTTTTGTACCCCCCAATAACTTCTTTAAAGTTGTAATATGTCACTTTTATAAAGAACATGTGTTCTACGTTTTTTAAAACTGTCACCACGTCGTGACAGGTTGCTATGAAACAAATAAAGATGGATCTCTTCCATCTCAAGACTCAAGAGCTAATCTATTTCCAGCAATCAGCTGTTGGGCAGAAAGGTAAAAGAGGCAAAACAATTTAAATAGCTGCAGAAAAGATTGGAATCTTGGGCTTACCATCTCTTCATTATTAGATCCTATCAACATCTCTTAATCAGAAACAGCTTTAATAAGGAATTTAACTTTGGTTTTATATGCTAACAGCATGCAGACATGTCAACTGTGAAGGCATACATCTAATATTTCTGTCTTGTTTTTTGTACAGATAGGTTGAAATAGCTTAATAAGTCAATCTGTTGTTTGGAAGTAATGCCAGATTAAAAACAAAACAGTTTTGTTCCTACTAACCATATGAAGCTTGGCAAACTCTACTGAGAATTTAACTGGAACCATGTGACGAACTTTACTAGATGTTTGTCAAAAAAGCAAAGATGGACATGTGGTAAATCATCTTGCTCCAACTGGAAAGTATAGAGGAACATGAACCTGTGATGCTGTGGGCCGGTTTCCCTTCCAAAGGCCCTGGTCGGCTTGTTGGAGCGGATGAAATTATGAACTCTTTGAAAACAAGATTTCACATATTCTATCTTATTATTAAGGCTGGGTAACATGGCATTTATTGAAACTGATTTTGTTCCCATTGCTCTCATTGCAGAGACAAACAACCTGGCACATGTTCATTCCCAAGACCAAATCAGAGAAATGAAGCCTAGGCGCAAATTCAAACTGGAAGACTCTTTAGCCCCACCTGCATCATCCAGTCGGCGCGTCCCGCTCATCACCACCGACCTATCAACGCTGGACCAAGCCACGTCACGTCCAATCACCGACCAAGGCCCAGTTGATAAGGACCTCCATCCATGGCATCTTCCGCTTTCCAGCTGCGCTCAACCCTCCTCCACCCCTTCTCCACCTCCACTCTTCAGGCTCCCATCCTTCACCGACCTCCACCACCAGTGTCGGGTCCCGGGGGATGACATTCCTAACCTTCATCGGGAATGCTCATCCGAGCTGATCGCAATTCACAGCTCAATGTCCTCAGCCGGGGCCCGAGCGCCAAAGAACTTTAAATTCATGCATGTCAATAAACCTTTTTAATCGCTGTTTTTCCGTCTGAGTCTCTCCAGATTGAAATGAAGAGTTTTGAACAGGGGGAGGCAGCAGAGACAACTCACATGTCCATATTGCATAAACATATTGCAAAATCTGGTCTCCACTTTACACTTTATACCTTGCACATGTACAGAGCTAAATAACTTCTATTTTACTGTCAGTCCTGCACTTTATATTTTATATTTAGATTATATTCATATTTATACTGTATTTTATTTTATTCTGGAGTAACCTCACAACATTGGAAGCTCAAAACATTGTCCTGAGCCGTATGCAACGAAATTTCGTTCTGTATACACCCTGTGCATGCAAAATGACAATAAAGTCAGTCTAAGTCTAAGTCATATTGCATAAACATTAGTCCATGCATTAACCCACTATTTACCTGTAGACATGCTACATGCTATTGTTGACATCTGGAAATTACACATGCGCACACTGCTGGAGGACAAAAAGGCGATTCTTTTACATGTCAACCACAGTGGCACTGCTGCAGTAGAACCATTCTGTGCACAAAACAAGACCTGGAGATGTTGGGGTTATTAATTCAGGTCTGCCACAGCAGAGAGACAATAATGCAGTAAAACTGTTAAAGAACACCTCAAAACCACTTGTATTCTTTTTTCACGTTCTCTGTGGCAGCTACATTACGCACAGATGCATTGCCATAGCAACTGACTAACAACACTAGTGCACAGGTCTCAAAGTCCAGTCCTCAAAGGCCGGTGTCCCGCAGTTTTTAGATGTGCCACAGGTACAAAACACTGGAATGAAATGGCTTAATTACCTCCTGTAGATCAGTTCTCCAGAGCCTTACTAATGACCTAATTATTCTATTCAGGTGTGGTGCAACAGAGGCACATCTAAAAGTTGCAGGACACCAGCCCTTGAGGAGTGGAGTTTGACACCCCTGCACTAGTGTATCAGGATTCAACACCAAAAAACAAGCAGAGAGAACATTCAGTATGTTACAGTTTTGTTTTTGGGCTTGATATTTCTTCTTTATTATTAAGTGCTCATCTGAACACAGTGGGCTACTTTAAACATGAGACTGGATTTAAAAAAAATGCATGTATTAAAAATAAACATAAAATTTTTTAAACAAAAGCCAATGATATTTGAGAAAATGTTTTTTGTTTTTTCCTATTACATATCTTCTCATATAAGTATATCATATATGTAATCATCTGATGTGGGGTTATGTCAATTTAGTCTTGTGTAATAAAAGTTTTAAAAAATCCCTTCAAACCTTTGGAGAGGTTCTTGAGGGCATAAAGGGCCAGGACGAGGACAGGCAACCCGATGCCGAATGTCAACCACTTCATCACAGTGGCTACCTGCACTGCTGTAGACGCAGTGCTGTTGCTGGTGAAGTTGATGATTTCAGATTGAGCCGTGACCTGTGTGCTGGCATCAGCCATAGGAGGCAGCACTCTTCCTGCTTATGTCTTCCTGTGAAGTTGTTTCTCAGCTGATGTGTGAACAGCAGCAGGTCATGATGACCATCTGAAATAACAAAGGACAAAACTTACTAGTTTTACTGTGACAAAATTCAAAAGTTTCTCACATTAAAACCACAAACTTCAATGTATTCTATCGAGATTAGGTTTAATGATCTACATAATATAATAACGTTTGAATTGAAGGAAACACGCGTTAAACTTCAGCTAGCATCAAATGTTCAAATAACGTCCGCTGAATGTCTGACGACATTTTCCATACGTAAAAATTAAATACCATTAGACGTCCGGCGGACTTTCAGTTGAAGGTATGCTGACAATTTTCAGTGTTCATTTGTAGTAGGTCAAAATAAAATACTATATATAATTCAGCCAGGTCTGGAAATGATAATATGGCAGCAATTTCATTAGAATGCAAGGCTTTGATGTTGTCTTCCATTTCCTAGGGATAATCATGTAACAAATTGGAGAATTTATAAAGAATTGATCAATTTATCAATTTATCAATTTTACAATATTAACATTAAAGACTATCCAAGACAAAATTGCATTTATTCATTCATATATATATATATATATATATATATATATATATATATATATATATATATATATATATATATATATATATATATACGGTATAATTATATATATAATTAAATATATATAGGCCTGTCGCGATAAACGGTAAATCAATTAATCGTACGATAAATTAAAACTATCGACGTCATTTTAATTATCGGCATTATCGTCTCTTCCGGCCTTTTTCTCTTTCTGTTAATGACACTGAATGAAAAAAGGCTCAACTCCGGTGCTCTCCACTGACTCCTCCCTTACTCATTTTACTTACTATATATAGTCAAGAAAACCCGAGCTCATTCCACTTCCCCATGCTGGAGATTTAAGTTTAACAGTAATAATAAATAAAGTTATTTTTAAAATGAATCACTCAAGCGACATCTAGGCTCAACAGTAGACTTGAATGTCAATAAAATAAATCTGGTTGTGTGTGTGTTGTTTTTGTCTCCTGCAAGCTTTGCTTTAATTCTATTTCTTTTTCTATGTAATCATAAGAAATCATAGTGTCAAGAGAAGTGGAGTTTTGATGACTACACTGAGCCCTCTGTGACAACTGAGGATGAAGAATCTGCATCTTCACATCCCAGACGAACATCTTCTCTTTCCAGGGGATGAGGACGGCGAACTGCAGGAGGGTGATGGACTCCCAGCATGTGAAAGGTCTGACCTCGTGGAGGGGGTGTCAAGAAAATCCGAGCTCATCCCACTTCCCCATGCTGGAGATTTTAGTTTAACAGTAATAATAAATAAAGTTATCTTTAAAATGAATCACTCAAGTGACATCAGGGCCCAACAGTAGACTTAAGTGTCAATAAAATAAATCTAGTTGTGTGTGTTGTTTTTGTCTCATGCAAACTTTGCTTTAATTTTACTTTTTTCTATCTAATCATAAGAAATCATAGTCAGACAGAGAGAGTCATGAAACAGGAAAAGCAGGTTTCCTGGAAAAAGAGGAAGTTTCCAGCCTGCAGATTCATAAAAATAGATGAGACTATTTCTTATTTTAAAGCATGAAAGTTTAAAGAATTAAATCTAAACATTTTGATAATTTGATAAGATTCAAAGTAAAATACTTATATTAATATTGGTTTACTTGTAATAATACTTACACTTATATTTGTGGGAACACTTACAAGGAAAACAAGTAACTGTAACTTTAGTAGTAAATAATTAGAATCATGTATTATTCTTTTGGTTTCTTTTCAGAAAAACATCTGTAATAACTCACATTAGGATTATAATAAGGATAATTAATAAGTTATGGTTATAAAATCATAAATGAATGATAAATCAGAGAAGCTGAAGAAAATAAATGTGATATAAGTTATGGTTATAAAATTATAAATGAATGCTAAATCAAAGAAGCTGAAGAAAATAAATGTGATATAAGTTATGGTTATAAAATTATAAATGAATGCTAAAATCAGAGAAGCTAAAGAAAATAAAAGTGATATAAATGTGATTTTGACATTGAACTTGAAATGGTGTAAAAGGTGTAACTGCAATTAAACATCACTGATATGTTGGAGGTAGAGAGTAGGTGAAAGGTGAAAGGCAAGGAACTAACAGGAGAGCAGAGATGATCAACGCCTTATTTAGAGAGTAGGTGAAAGGTTGTGCAGGCAATGGACATAGGAGGTTGAGCAACTCTGAGACATTAGCACAGACATCAGGACATAATGTCTGTAAGACAGTGATGGATATGAGATCATCTGTCTAAGCAGACAGCCAATGAAAACGCACCGAAAGGGTGGATAAACCCTATATAAGGTGGGTGCAAAAGAGGAACCTTTTGTTGGATCCTCCGGGCAGCTTCGAGCCAAGATCGAGATGGACAAAGAACTCTGCAGCTGAAGAAGAGCCGGGGCCACGGAGCCGAAGACTGTCCGGCCATGGGGACCAACCCGTCAGCCCCACAACCTGTGGCTTCAAATCGCACTTCTCTCATCGGCTGGGTTCAGACCCCAAAGACAAAGATGAAGACAAAGGCAAAGACAAAGAAGAAGAACTGGTGCCTTCCTTCCTGCCAGCACCAAGTCCTGTGTGACCTCACCATCCATGCGGAGAGGAGGCTCATCAGACCTACAGAGATCCCTGCCTTCATCGATCGGCGTCTTCCTCCTGCTGCAACACCTTCTTCATCATCAGGCCAGGTCTGGGGTTCGAAACACCAAACTCCGTCCGTCTCTCTCAAAGGTTCTCTTTTTTTTAGTTCTTAGTATCAGCAGTAGGGAAAGACAGACTAGATGATTGATTTTACTTATTTGATTATTTCTGCTACTGAATTAAGCTGTACTGACCCTTGCAAAAATGCCTTACTAATAAAATATTTAGCATAAAGAAAATCTAAAAGATGTTGTGGACATTCAGTTAATGAGTCACCTTAAAGTTCTTTGATGGTTGTAAAATAGCTGTGATGTTTGATTCTGGAGAGGAAAAAGTTTAAAATGTTTTTAAGTTGCTGGTAGCCCAAATTTAAAACGTCATCCTTGGGACTCGCCCGAGTCACTAAAACCTACCTGGTTCAATAACAAATGCAAGTTGTAAAATAAGAGAACGAGCGACCGTTAACAGGTGTGCTCTGTGAAACTAGTTGGCTGTAGGCTGCTCAGTCTGGCTAATTCACAGAGGGAAGAAGGGTGAGACACCTGGATGTAGGCCGTTAAAAATCAGGTGAATCGTTTCTCGAAACCAGCTTAAACAGAGTTTACTTCAGTTCTGGACAGGGTAAATCCCGGCAGATTTAGGAAACTCAATTAACCCGTTAGATGGAGAGCTGGTAGCACATCTCCCCTCTCAGAAGAGGAAGCAGAGAGTGAGAGAGTAGAGACAGGAAGGAGGGGGGGGGTGTTGCGCAACAACAAGTGGCGCCCAACGTGGGGCACGACTAACGAAGTAGGAGGGCCCTATGCCAAGTCAGTGAAAACAGATGTGAGGATCTGAATAGCTCACTTGGTTTGTTAACTCTTAGGGAATAGAGTTAATGGTGACTGATAAGGCCGTCAGTCACAACCCTTGCATTAACTGTATGGCATACAGGTGAGGGAAAGCTTCTACTGAGGATAAATGACCGGATCCAGACAGTGAAGCTAGTAGCCAACATAGTCTAGACCCATCCCTGCTCAAGAGCGCAAAGAGAGGCTTTGGGGGATAGACAACTCGAACCGACAGAGAGACGGAGTGATGGATGATCACTTCGAGGAGGAAAATCTGGGGAAGAAACCGGAGGAAGCCGGCCGTCCAGATCGTTTGGAAAAGGAGGAGACCTCAACAGAACTGCATCAACTTTCTGCACAGCTACCCAGGGCACCCAGGACAGCGGATGGAAGGTTTGTTCATCAAGAGCACAGTCCCATGGGGTTCAGTCTGCATGGACGTAGCAGAGCCAATGGGGACAACAGGAAAGAGAGGTGAGAAGTACCTCTTGGTGCTGATGGACACAGTGACAACTGCTAGAAGAGCAGGTCTTCCCCTGCAGAGGAACTCCGTTCACGTCACAGAAAGCAGGGAGGCGAAGACACTTCTCCTTTTTGCTCAGAGAAGAAAAAGGGAAGTTGCAGCTCAAAGTGTCACTGAAAGCAGGGCAGAGAGTTTGGATTAAAGCTCAAGATCGGCCTGCAACTACGGTGATCAAGCTGAGATTCAACGCCCAAGATTTTGTAAAGTAAGTACTGAACTTCAACACAGTACTACTGATGAAGAAAGGGGTCCATGAGGAAGCAGTGCTCAAGCCAGTTCTTAGCTACAGCGAACCAGAACATTACGAGAAGATGGCCAGAGAATCAAGCACCATGCCATCCTACAGTAGACTGGCCACTATTACAGGAAGGTTGCCGTTCAAAGAACAACTTCAAGGCTTTGGACTGGGAGGGCCGTGAAGAAATTGGATTATGCTAAAGAAGAACTCCTGTCACAACCTGATGGATTAAAATGGAAAAGGATCATGATTATGGATAAAGCGTCATGATGCTTATGCTTTTTGCTTTGCTCTGCTGAACAGCCAGAATTTTTTTTTTTTTTTTTTGAGGCCTTCTGTCTCAGCCCATCTTCCCTAAAGAACCATCCCACATCCTGAAGAACTGACAGTTCATCCAGCGAAGGTTCCTGTAGAAGAATCAAAGCGATCCAAGTTTTCTTCGACATTCATCACCTCATGGGGGAAATCAAAACTCCAAGGAGGGGGTGTCAAGAGAAGTGGAGTTTTGATGACTACACTGAGCCCTCTGTGACAACTGAGGATGAAGAATCTGCATCTTCACATCCCAGACGAACATCTTCTCTTTCCAGGGGATGAGGACGGCGAACTGCAGGAGGGTGATGGACTCCCAGCATGTGAAAGGTCTGACCTCGTGGAGGGGGTGTCAAGAAAATCCGAGCTCATCCCACTTCCCCATGCTGGAGATTTTAGTTTAACAGTAATAATAAATAAAGTTATCTTTAAAATGAATCACTCAAGTGACATCAGGGCCCAACAGTAGACTTAAGTGTCAATAAAATAAATCTAGTTGTGTGTGTTGTTTTTGTCTCATGCAAACTTTGCTTTAATTTTACTTTTTTCTATCTAATCATAAGAAATCATAGTCAGACAGAGAGAGTCATGAAACAGGAAAAGCAGGTTTCCTGGAAAAAGAGGAAGTTTCCAGCCTGCAGATTCATAAAAATAGATGAGACTATTTCTTATTTTAAAGCATGAAAGTTTAAAGAATTAAATCTAAACATTTTGATAATTTGATAAGATTCAAAGTAAAATACTTATATTAATATTGGTTTACTTGTAATAATACTTACACTTATATTTGTGGGAACACTTACAAGGAAAACAAGTAACTGTAACTTTAGTAGTAAATAATTAGAATCATGTATTATTCTTTTGGTTTCTTTTCAGAAAAACATCTGTAATAACTCACATTAGGATTATAATAAGGATAATTAATAAGTTATGGTTATAAAATCATAAATGAATGATAAATCAGAGAAGCTGAAGAAAATAAATGTGATATAAGTTATGGTTATAAAATTATAAATGAATGCTAAATCAAAGAAGCTGAAGAAAATAAATGTGATATAAGTTATGGTTATAAAATTATAAATGAATGCTAAAATCAGAGAAGCTAAAGAAAATAAAAGTGATATAAATGTGATTTTGACATTGAACTTGAAATGGTGTAAAAGGTGTAACTGCAATTAAACATCACTGATATGTTGGAGGTAGAGAGTAGGTGAAAGGTGAAAGGCAAGGAACTAACAGGAGAGCAGAGATGATCAACGCCTTATTTAGAGAGTAGGTGAAAGGTTGTGCAGGCAATGGACATAGGAGGTTGAGCAACTCTGAGACATTAGCACAGACATCAGGACATAATGTCTGTAAGACAGTGATGGATATGAGATCATCTGTCTAAGCAGACAGCCAATGAAAACGCACCGAAAGGGTGGATAAACCCTATATAAGGTGGGTGCAAAAGAGGAACCTTTTGTTGGATCCTCCGGGCAGCTTCGAGCCAAGATCGAGATGGACAAAGAACTCTGCAGCTGAAGAAGAGCCGGGGCCACGGAGCCGAAGACTGTCCGGCCATGGGGACCAACCCGTCAGCCCCACAACCTGTGGCTTCAAATCGCACTTCTCTCATCGGCTGGGTTCAGACCCCAAAGACAAAGATGAAGACAAAGGCAAAGACAAAGAAGAAGAACTGGTGCCTTCCTTCCTGCCAGCACCAAGTCCTGTGTGACCTCACCATCCATGCGGAGAGGAGGCTCATCAGACCTACAGAGATCCCTGCCTTCATCGATCGGCGTCTTCCTCCTGCTGCAACACCTTCTTCATCATCAGGCCAGGTCTGGGGTTCGAAACACCAAACTCCGTCCGTCTCTCTCAAAGGTTCTCTTTTTTTTAGTTCTTAGTATCAGCAGTAGGGAAAGACAGACTAGATGATTGATTTTACTTATTTGATTATTTCTGCTACTGAATTAAGCTGTACTGACCCTTGCAAAAATGCCTTACTAATAAAATATTTAGCATAAAGAAAATCTAAAAGATGTTGTGGACATTCAGTTAATGAGTCACCTTAAAGTTCTTTGATGGTTGTAAAATAGCTGTGATGTTTGATTCTGGAGAGGAAAAAGTTTAAAATGTTTTTAAGTTGCTGGTAGCCCAAATTTAAAACGTCATCCTTGGGACTCGCCCGAGTCACTAAAACCTACCTGGTTCAATAACAAATGCAAGTTGTAAAATAAGAGAACGAGCGACCGTTAACAGGTGTGCTCTGTGAAACTAGTTGGCTGTAGGCTGCTCAGTCTGGCTAATTCACAGAGGGAAGAAGGGTGAGACACCTGGATGTAGGCCGTTAAAAATCAGGTGAATCGTTTCTCGAAACCAGCTTAAACAGAGTTTACTTCAGTTCTGGACAGGGTAAATCCCGGCAGATTTAGGAAACTCAATTAACCCGTTAGATGGAGAGCTGGTAGCACATCTCCCCTCTCAGAAGAGGAAGCAGAGAGTGAGAGAGTAGAGACAGGAAGGAGGGGGGGGGTGTTGCGCAACAACAATAGTCAGTCAGAGAGAGTCATGAAACAGGAAGAGCAGGTTCCCTGAAAAAAGAGGAAGTAAGTTTCCAGCCTGCAGATTTATAAAAATAGCTGAGACTATTCCTTATTTTAAAGCATGAAAGTTTTAAAGAATGAAATCTAAACATTTTGAGTAATTGGATAAGATTCAAAGTAAAATACTTATATTAATATTGGTTTACTTGTAATAATACAAGTAAACCAAGAAAAACAAGTAACTGTAACTTTGGTATCAAAACAAGTAACTGTAACTTTGGTATCAAATAATTAGAATCGTGGATTATTCTTGGTTTTTAGAAAACATGTAAGATTATAATAAGAGTAATTAATAAGTTATGGTTATAAAATTATAAATGATTGCTAAATCAGAGAAGCTAAAGAAGTTATAAATGTGATTTTGACATTGAACTTGAAATGGTGTAAAAAGGTGTAACTGCAATTAAACATCACTGATATGTTGGAGGTAGATGGTAGGTGAAAGGTAAAGGGAAAAAGGGGAACTAACAGGAGAGTAGAGATGATCAGCGCCTTATTTGGCCTAGGTTGTTGAACAACGTAAACGTTTCAGAGAAGGGGTTGTGCAGACAATGGACATAGGAGGTTGAGCAACCCTGAGACATTAGCACAGACACCAGGACATAATGTCTCTTAAGACAGTGATGGGTATGAGATCATCTGTCTAAGCAGACAGCCAATTAAACAAGCACAGCAACAGTGCTAGCCAATGCAAACGCACCAAAAGGGTGGATAAACCCTATAAAAGGTGGGTGCAAAACAGGAATCTTTGGTTGGATCCTCCAGGCAGCTTCGAGCCAAGATCGAGATGGACAAAGAATTCTGCAGCTGAAGAAGAGCCGGGGCCACAGAGCCGAAGACTGTCCTGTGCATGGGGACCAATCAGCCCCTCAACATGTGGATTCAAATCGCACTTCTCTCATCAGCTGGGTTCAGACCCCAAAGAAAAAGATGAAGACAAAGGCAAAAACAAAGAACAAAGGCAAAGAAGAAGAACTGGTGCAATATTTAGCATAAAGTAAATCTAAAAGATGTTGTGGACATTCAATTAATGAGTCATCTTAAAGTTCTTTGATGGTTGTAAAATAGCTCTGATGTCTGATTCTGGAGAGGAAGAAGTGGAAAATGTTTTTAGGTTGCTGGTAGCCCATATGTAAAACAACATCCTTGGGACTCGCCCGAGTCACTAAAACCAACCTGGTTCAACAACAAATGCACGTTGTAATTTAGAGAAGGACCGATTGTTAACAGGTGTGCTCTGTGAAACTAGTTGGCTGCAGGCTGCTCAGTCTGGCTAATTCACAGGGAGAAGAAGGTTGGGACACCAGGTTCCTGGTCGTCAGAAACCAGGCGAATCGCTTCTAGAAATCAGCTTAAACAGAGTTTACTTCAGTTCTGGACAGGGTAAACAACAGATTTAGGAAACTCAATTAACCCGTTAGATGGAGAGCTCCCCTCTCAGAAGAGAAAGGAAAGAGTGAAAAAGTAGAGAGAGAAGAAGGGGGGGGATGTTGCACAACAACAACTATATATACAGTATATAGTAATATATATATATATATATATATATATATATATATATATATATATATATATATATATATATGTATATATATATATATATATATATATATATATATATTGATATATGCTATATATGTAGTACAGACCAAAAGTTTGGACACACTAATTCAATGGGTTTTCTTTATTTTCATGAC
The DNA here is from genome assembly GCF_002775205.1 of Xiphophorus maculatus. Taxonomy (NCBI): domain Eukaryota; kingdom Metazoa; phylum Chordata; class Actinopteri; order Cyprinodontiformes; family Poeciliidae; genus Xiphophorus; species Xiphophorus maculatus. The sequence goes on from NC_036464.1 coordinate 28,717,937, forward strand.
TTTCATAAGGCAAGAAATCCCACTTATTAACCTGACAGGGCACACCTATGAAGTGAAAACCAATTTCAGTTGACTACCTCTTGAAGCTCATCAAGAAAATGCAGAGTGTGTGCAAAGCAGTAATCACAGCAAAAGGTTGCTACTTTGAAGAAACTAGAATATAAGGGGTATTTTCAGTTGTTTTACACTTTTTTGTTTAGTGCATATTTCCACATGTGTTATTCATAGTTTTGATGCTTTCAGTGTGAATCTACAATGTCAATAGTCATGAAAATAATGGAAACTCATTGAATTAAAAGGTGTGTCCAAACTTTTGGTCTGTACAAGATAAATATACATATATATACCAAAAAGAACATTAATGAAACCTTCCAAAGTAAAACAGCACCATATCAATTTTAATACAGCAGGTTTTCAGAAAAGACATTCAAAATAATAATCCATCTCTTCAACCGAACCAGTGACTGTCAGTAGGGTCAGAATGGCTCGCAGCTTCCCGGGGTTCTCCTTCAACTCCTCTAAGGCTTTGAAGACATTACAAAGAATGCTATAGTCTGCAAAGAATAACAAAACAAACTCAGTAATTTAAAATAACTCTTACTGGAGAGTGCCCCTCCTGGGTACTCCCTTGTTCTGCTTTGGACTTCAATGCAGAAGAAGTCCAAATGGCAGTGAGACCTGGAGGGGCATGGTTGGGAGAATGGCCCCCTCGATCTGAACTCAAGTGGTGTTCTGTTGCTGGACTTCTGTGCTCGTCACGGATTGTCCATAACAAACACCATGTTCAGGTGTGTCCATATGTGCACTTGGCACCAGGACATCCTAGGCCGCAGTTTGTTGATCGACTTTGTCATCATTTCATCGGATCTGCGGCCGTATGTCTTGGACACTCGGGTGGAGAGAGGTGTGGAGCTGTCCACTGACCACTAACTGGCTGTGAGTTGGCTCCGGTGGTTGGGGAGGATGCCGGCCAGACCTGGCAGGTCCAAACATGTTGTGAGGGTCTGCTGGGAACGTCTGGCGGAGTCCCCTGTGAGATAGAGTTTTAACTCCCATCTCCGGCAGAACTTTGAACATGTTCTGGGGGAGGAGAGGGACATTGAGTCTGAGTGGACCAGGTTCCATGCCTCCATTGTCGAGACAGCTTATCGGAGCAGTGGTACAGTGGCACCGACAACCTGTGGCCGATAAGCCACTGCTTATCGGCCACAGGTTGTCGGTGCCTGTCCCGGCGGCAACCCTCAAACCCGTTGGTGGACACCTTCGGTGAGGGATTCTGTCAGGCTGAAGAAGGAGTCCTATTGGGCCATTTTGGCCTGTGGGACTCCAGAAGCAGCTGATGGGCGAAGCGGCATGTGGCTCGGGTGATTGCTGAGGAGAAAACTTGGGCGTGGGAGGAGTTTGGAGAGGCCATGGAGAAAGACTTCCGCATGGCTTTGAGGCAATTCTGGTCCACCATCAGGCAGATGCCTGAATTGGACCAGGAGGGGGACGCAGTACAGCACCAACACTTTGATACGGGCTGTCAGGTCCCTGTATGACCAGTGTCAGAGTATGGCTCACATTTCGGGCTTGTTTCCAGTGAGAGTTGGACACCGCCAGGGCTGGTCTTTGTCACCGATTCTGTTCATTTCTTTCATGGACAGAATTTCTAGGTGCAGCCAAGGTGTTGAGGGGATCCGTTTTGGTGGCCTTAGGATCACGTCTCTGCTTTTTGCAGATGATGTGGTCCTATTGGCTTCACCAGGTCGTGACCTGCAGCTCTCGCTGAAATGGTATTTAGCGGCCGGGATGAGGATCAGGGCCTCCAAATCCGAGGCCATGGTCTTGAGTCAGAAAAGGGTAGAGTGCCTTCTCCTAACCCAGGTCCAGCCCCAAGTGGAGGAGTTCAAGTGTGTCGGGATCTTGTTCACAAATGAGGGAAGAAGGGAGCGGGAGGTCGACAGGCGGATTGGCTGGATGGATGGTCTGCTATGAAGTGGACGCTGTACCAGTCTGTCATGGTGAAGAGAGAGCTGAGTCAAAAAGTGAAGCTCTCGATTTACCGGTCGATCTACGTTCCCACCCTCATCTATGGTTTTGGGTCATGACCGAAAGAACGAGATCGCGGATACAAGCGGCTGAAATGGGTTTTCTCAGTAGGATGTCTGGACTCTCCCTGAGAGATAGGGTGAGAAGCTTGGTCATCCGGGAGGGACTCAGAGTAGAGCTTTTTATGCTTGGTCAGTTGAGGTGACTCCGGCATCTGGTCGGAGGTGTTCCAAGCATGTCCCACCGGAGGAGGCCCCGAGGAAGACCCAGGACACGCTAGAGGGACTATGTTTCTCGGCTGCCCTGGGAACACCTTGGGATACCCCCGGAAGAGCTGGAACAAGTGGCTGGGGAGAGGGAAGTCTGGGCCTCCCTTCTTAAGTTGCTACTCCCGCGACCCGACCCCGGATAAAGCAGAAGAAAATGGATGGATGGATGGATGGATGGATGGATGGATGGATGGATGGATGGATGGATGGATGGATGGATGGATGGATGGATGGATGGATGGATGGATGGATGGATGGATGGATGGATGGAAAATTACATATAACTCCTAGCTGTCTTTTCTTCTGGCTGTATTAGAAAATGTCGGTAACCTTTGCACATTTGACAGTATAAAGCAGAAGTATACATTTATTTTCTTTAACTCTGCTTTTTAAAAGGGACAATCTACAACACAAACATAAATGTTACCATTTGATGCGCTGTACCAGATAATATAAAAAGGCAAGACGCAATCTGTCCCTTCCTATTATTTTTATTCTTTGCCAGCAGCTCCACTCCGCCTGACTTTTGGTAGATATGTGGACTGACGCTATGCTGTTTTTCTTCTGTGGCCCTCAGTCTATGAACCAATCAGTCTGTCCGCGAATTCTCCTGATTACCTGCTTACCAGTTACGTTGACATTGTGGTACAGGGAACTACAACATTAATGAAAAAATAACATTTCACACAGAAACATATTTCTGGCCACATCAAACTTATAATAAAAGTTGAGAAGTCATGATGGCGCCACCTGGTCGGTATGAAGGAGGACGAAGTTTGGCATATAATACACACACAAGCGCCAGTAACAAGTTATATGGCCTTTTATGCTTGGTCAGAATATGATACAAATAAATATGGAAACCACTTACCAAACAAGGTAGATACCATCAGTTTCATATGAAATACAAAAGCATTGTTTCATGACTGCAGAAATTTGAATACAATTCGGAAAAGGAAGTTGGGAAGTGATGTCCCTGGGCAGATATTTTTTTTAACTCCAAATTAAAGTACTTCTTGGACATTTATTTAAGTATTCTTCTTCTTTGAAATAAGTTTACATTACGTTAGAATAAATGCAATGCAGATTATGCAGGAAAAGAAATGATAACGATCAGATTTTATTTTCCAAAAATTTTTTTTTACGTTTTATTTTTTTATCTGTATGTTAGAGGGCCTGCTTGTGCCCCTCAGCAATAATATTTAGCTAAATATAATAATTTAGGAAAATAAAGTCTGGCTGCCCTCAGTCTAATAATGAGGAACTGAGAACTGATAGCAGTTCCTCTGCCTCCATGTTGTTCAGACACCGGGTCCATGGTGCCCTCTAAACTATCAAATTATGGGCAAGAATATTTTTATTCACAAACCAAGTACACTGGTTTGTGAAGAAAAATGTAGGTTTGATGTTGACGTTAGAAAAAATGTTTCTATTTATATTTTCGTAATTGTCCTTGCAATAGCGGGAAAAAACCCGCCTCGCCCCTAAACACAGAAATGCTTCGGCTGCACAGAAAACTTCTGACTTTAACTTAATCAGGCTGCTACATGCCCGGTTCGCTACAAGGCATTCTGAATCGGTTCCACCAACAGATATAAAGAATGTCTGTCTTTATATCAGACATCCTGATATGAGACACGGTACTGCAACTAGTGAGTCACAACGCAGCTCAAAGCCCCGGTACCACCTGCTCTGTTCGCTCTGCTTCACCTTAATGTTGAAGCAGAGCTTCAACCAGCGGCTTTAACCAGGCGGGTTAAAGCCGCTGCTGACGGGATCTGGGCTGGAGGTAAATAGAAGTTATTGCAGAACCTCAAGTCTTAAAGGAAGATTCGGCCCAGAGCATATAGAGTTCACAAAATAAACACCAGAGAAAATACTGTAGCAATAATTAGAACCGCAGTGTAGAGCCAAACATGCCACAATTATATTAATGAAAATGTCCCCAAAGCATCGGCGGACTAGCATAGGGGCAACCAGGGGATTCCAGGTAGACTCCAGGTAGATTCCACAGATGCGCATTGCAGCAGCTGTTCATGCAGGGCCGGCCTAAGGTAATATGGGGCTTTAGACAGAACCTCCCCGAAACCCTTCCTAATAAGAACCTCAGCATCACTAACATGTTTAAATATCGATAAGGTCTTTGAGAGGGAAACCAGGTATATTGGCTGAGTTTAAAATCAATCACTGATTATTGGTTATTTGCTGTGATGTATTTGACCCAACTCAAACACAAAGATTACACCATATTGTAGCCATAGTAACACAACAATCAAACTATCAAGATGATTCTTTAAACTTTTACAAAGTAAATTTCCTAATTAAATCCTAAAGGTAATTTTTTTCTCAGCTGAATGCATTAAATAAAATTTAATAACATTGTCATTCTCTATAAAAGAATGCTACAGGTTTTACAATTAAACCATTTCTATGGGCCCTTGAATGTCATGAGGGCCCTACCAGTAGCTACTGAGTTTTCTTTCCCTGTCTTACAATTCTAGATCTCAGAATTATATAGTGTTGACCCCTTTGACCTTTTTTGATCTCTAAAGCAGTCTGCAGCCAAGTTGTTCTAGAGGTTAAATAGATATTATTAGGGCTTAATTAGTAAAATGGCAGCAAATTTGCTTATTTCATAACTTTATAACCAGCAACCTTCTCACCTATGGTCTGTTTAACAGATACAGTCTCAGATCAACTCAGCCCTCCAGGACTGTCAGCAGCAGAAACAGTAACTTTATGCCTGTTGGGGAAAATATACAACATTGGCTTTGCATTGTCCCCAGATGATAGTAAACTCCAATTAAATTCTTGATTAATATGGGTTGTTGCTATGTTGTTGTACAGTATTTTAAGATCTTGTTCATTGTGCCCCTTTTTAACTTTGAGCCCCTGCTCCTCCAAAGGTCTCTGCACGGCCCTGAATTAAGCCCTTTTAAGAAATCTCATATCAGCATAGTGAAAAACTAAACTCCAGTCTGTTCTTACCTGTGAAGAATGAGTGAACCTCCTTTTACTCCAGACATCGTTTACTGTTTGTAAACTTCATTTGGCGGAAAATATAGTTAAATATGCTGTAAATATCACGTGAAGACATGAAGAGTGCTGTTCCAGTCTGGCAGATGACTGTATAAAGTGTTTGCATGACACAAGGTATAATTCCTTGGAAGCCAGCTGCCACTGCAGCTTCCTTATCGCCAGAGTTCAGCTACCTGCTTTGAATGAGACCTGGACGTGCTGAACATTCTCTTCTCATGTATTTGATCATCCAGAGATGGCCATGAGGGAAGAAGTGGCCATTTGCATGTCAAACCAATGTCAATATGACAGAGCCCCTCTTATCTTTAAATTTGTTACCTTAATTTTAAAGGCACGGCACACAGAAGTGTTGAATTAATTGCTCTGATGAAAACAGCTATCCCACACTTAGATAATGCAGACACACACACGCACGCACACACACGCAAACAAAAAAGAGAGCCAAAGGGCCAGTCCAATGCAAGGATCCACTGAGTCTTATCCACCGGGGCTTTGAGCTGCGTCGCGACTCGCAGTACCTACCGTATCTTATATCAGGATGTCTGATATAAATACAGACATTCTTTATATATGTTGGTGGGACCGACTCAGACTACCTGCAGCGAACCGGGCATGTAGCAGCCTGATTAAGTTAAAGTCAGAAGTTTTCTCTGCAGCCAAAGCATTTCTGTGTTTAGGGGCGAGGCGGGTTTTTTCTCGCTATTGCAAGGACAATTACGAAAATATAAATAGAAACATTTTTTTCTAACGTCAACATCAAACCTACATTTTTCTTCACAAACCAGTGTATTTGGTTTCTGAATAAAAATATTCTTGCCCATAATTTGATAGTTTAGAGGGCACAAACCCCTCCTCCTCACCATGGACCCGGTGTCTGAACAACATGGAGGCAGAGGAACTGCTATCAGTTCTCAGGTCCTCATTATTAGACTGAGGGCAGCCAGACTTTATTTTCCTAAATTATTATATTTAGCTAAATATTATTGCTGAGGGGCACAAGCAGGCCCTCTAACATACAGATAAAAAAATAAAACATGTAAAAAAAATTTTTTGAACTGAGCAGTGTATTTGTGAAACCAGATACACTGGTTTGTGAATAAAAATATTCTTGCCCATAATTTGATAGTTTAGAGGGCACAGATCCGCCCCCCTCCTCCTCACCATGGACCCTGTATCTGAACAACAAGGAGGCAGAGGAACTGAGAGCAGCCGAACTCTATTTTCCTAAATTATTATATTTAGCTAAATATTATTGCTGAGGGGCACAAGCAGGCCCTCTGACATACAGATTAAAAAAAAATAAAAAATTGAAAAAAAAATTGTTTTGGAAAAAAAAAATCAAAAAGGGCACTAGGGACATCAAGGATAAAAGGGGCAGGGGCTCAAGCCCCCTTCACCCCCCCTCTGCATGTGCCTGTTTTTGTTTACCAATGAGTGCAGAAAGTTGATTAGAAGTTTACAATCATAGAAATTCTCCAATAAACCTGCCTTGGTTTAAGATACCAAGGCTCAGGCTGAGTGTGATCAAACTAAACTCAGCAATTTTTGTTTAGCAATTTTATCTTTCCTTTAGTGAACACGTTAAATTGTTTTTCTGTTCTTGAGAGAAAATATATTCACATGTTATCAAAGTTTTCTTTTCTCAAGACATCCAGCTATGCAAAATTTAGTGAATGGGGATAAATCCTGATGTGTTACTACATAAACCAATTGCACATTTTGAGTAATGTTTGTTCTATGCAGTAATAAAACTCTTCATTAGAGCTGCTATTTGGCTCTTATCTGGAAAATACTGAAAGCAAAACGAGTCTTCCAGGGATTCGGTGACTGATGAAGAGCCTTAGTAAATTTCAGTGTGGCTATGCTGACACCTTCTGGCTAACAGGCTATTTAACATTTCATCATACTGCTATTGAGCAGTGAATAATACAAAGATGCACTCTGTGTGTGAACTAAAAGATTTTAATGTTACAGCCACAAACTTCATTGTTTTACAATTTTCTTAGAAAGAAAAACCTTAAAGTTTAATGTTCATTTGTGTTCGTCCGCCAGACATCACTCCTAACTTATACCAGAGGTTCAATATACAAAAAGTAGACATACTTTACCATAAATGAGAATTTTGAAGGAGCTTCACTTAAATCATTCTAATCATTTATAATATAGCAAATCTGACTCAAAACTTCAACAAGCACTCAAGCCTCTACGCATTTTAAATTTTTTTATTAACTGTTCCAGAAATGAACATCTTAGATAAATATGTCATTGGAGTTGACTCAAGAAAAAAAGAAGAAGATTTCTCAGTTTAAACTTCAAGACCAGTTTCTTGTTTGCATTGGAAAACGTTTTTATGAATAAATGCAACTTTGAAAATTTCTGCTTTAACAGACCACTTCCCCAGTAGCAGAAACTTTAGAGAGACTTCCAAGCCAACAGAAATAAACCTTCCAACAGAGGTAGCCGCCTGTGTCGCTTTGATTCTGTCTGCTATAGAGATTAGGCGCTGGGCGTCACGAGGGGCCAGATGGAGCGTCTGCTCTGGGTCTGTTAGTCGGGTCTAGAGACGTTCCCTCATACACTACCTTGTTCCGGATGCCCTCCTGTATGACCCTCTGCTGCACCCGTAACTTAGCGTTGTTCATTCTGCAGTAAAACCTGAATGACACAAAAGTGAGAAAAACAGCTTTTGTTTCTGGCAGGGAAACATGTGATAATCCCAGAGAACATACCAAGACCCGAGAGTGGTGAGCATGAAGCCTGCAAATCCTACATCAAAGGAGCGCCTCACTCGACCTGACGACAGCAGGAAAGAAAGAGCCTGAGTCATCAAGTACAGCTCATTTTAACTGAGATAAAAATGTTTTATTAAAGTCAATGAATGATTACTAGAGATACAAATCTTTTTAGATTCAGAAAATTCTTTTAATTCAGAAACATTTTTTTTATTCAAATGGTCTGTTTACATATTATGCGACTGACAAGAAGAGAGGAAGTGTAAAGATTTATTTAAAATCAATTCTAGAAAGATTCATACCGAATCAAATTTCAGCAGTTTAGATTTCGATAAAAGTACATTTGCACATAAATTCTCTAACTATTGTACCAGTTAGCTTATATATATATATATATATATATATATATATATATATATATATATATATATATATATATATATATATATATATATATATATATATATATATATATATATATATATATATACAGTACAGACCAAAAGTTTGGACACACTTTCTAATTAAAATGGGTTTTCTTTATTTTCATGACTATTTATAAGGCAAGAAATCCCACTTATTAACCTGACAGGGCACACCTATGAAGTGAAAACCATTTCAGGTGACGACCTCTTGAAGCTCATCAAGAAGTGTGTGCAAAGCAGTAATCACAGCAAAAGGTTGCTACTTTGAAGAAACTAGAATATAAGGGGTATTTTCAGTTGTTTTACACTTTTTTGTTTAGTGCATATTTCCACATGTGTTATTCATAGTTTTGATGCCTTCAGTGTGAATCTACAATGTCAATAGTCATGAAAATAAAGGAAACTCATTGAATTAAAAGGTGTGTCCAAACTTTTGGTCTGTACTGTATGTATATATATATATATATATATATATATAAACATTATTTAAATGTTTTTATATATATATATATATATATATAAACATTATTTAAATGTTTTATATATATATATATATATATATATACATGTAGAGAATATATATATTCTCTAATTATATATTAGATACATATAATTATATGTATAAAATATTATTCAAAATATAATTTTACAAAAATAAAAATAACTTCAATTCTATCACTGATCTTTGACTGAAAATAGGACTTTACAGTCATAGTGTATTTAAGTCTGAATCAGTGGATCAATCAGTGGATGATTGTAACCCCAAATCCTCACTCCTCCACCTCTGCACTTATGAAAGTAGTTTGCTTTTCTCTATATTAATTCCAAACATCTCAAGTCTCATTTCATCTATCCAAAAGGATGTAATTCCAAAACTCCTATGATGAAAAATTTACATATATATATATATATATATATATATATATATATATATATATATATATATATATATATATATATTTGTTTACCAAATATATATATATTTGGTAAACAAGAGAGAGAGAGAAAGTTTTCTCTAACACAAGACCTGAAACACAAGACCTTTACCTGAAAGTGTACAGTTGTGTTATAGTTTTCTCTAATAATAAACTGAATGAGCGTTATTAAATAAGCAATAGATGATGCTTAGAAAAATGAAAACCCAATTTTAATTTGAGACTTACTGGTGGAAAGAAAGAAAAGCATGCCAGCAGCTACTGAACCTCCGGCTCCATGCAGGATGGCGTCTCTGGCACACGGCGTCCTCTGGACATCCAGGATCCCCAACAGCTTAAAACCCTGAAGAATGACACAGGAAGTTCTAAAAGCCACTGTAAGCCTTACCTAAAGGAGTAGGCAAATTAAGAATTGTTGTCTAAAGCAGTCATTTATGAAACGTAAGACGACAGCAAAAGAAGTTTAACTGTACAGCAGTCATAAACAAAGCAAAGAAGAGAAAAGGATAAAGCATTTCGTAAAATACATAGAAACATTAAAGAAGCAAAGGGTTTCAAACGCCTCATCAGTCAGGTTCTTCAAACTAAAGCTGCTGTAAACAATCATGTTTTCACATTTTGGCTCAAGACCACTTAGTGTGTTAAAATTCATTCTTTGACATACGAAGAGGCAGTACCGTGGTTTGAGAATTGTCAGGATTCTAGCATCAGCAGCATTTTGGATAAGATCCAACTGTCTGGTTAATATTTTACAGAGACAACAGGTCAAGACATTATTGTGATAATCAAACTCAATTTTTGCACTTTAGTCTGACAAAACCAGGTTCCATCTATCTCAAGATGAGTAAATGTAAGCTTTAACTATTTTAATAGAGAAAATATGTTCCACAGCAGCAAACATGACATTTATTCTAATCATGAAAAATGTAAAACATTATCCAAGGATTATTGTTTGAATTTTTTATGCCATAAATTAAATTATCACAAACGAAACAACTATCCACCGCTTTCAATGCAAACTGAGGATTGTACTTTTCAAACGCCGGTGTTATGGATTAAGTGGTGGCGGAAGGCAGGGAAAGACACATGTTTCTGTTGGCGTGGCTCTTTAGGACCCCTTTACCGAACCAAGAAATAAACAATGCAATAAGCCTAAAGAACTACAAATTTTTGCAAAAATACTATCCGATTCCGAAAGACACCTTTTAAGATATCAAGAATAACTAATTAGAAAGACTTTTATTGGTCTAATATGGTATGTTACCTTTTTATTTTTTTTTTAATTAATCTGCAACACCATCAAAACATGTAAATTACGCAGAACTTGTCCCGATTTATGTGTTGCTTCAGAGGTTGAAACTCATCAAAAGAAGATCGAAATAGATGCCATAAACAGATCTCAAAGCAAAGATTAATCCCTGAAAGCCAACATAAATGTTGAAGAGCCTTGGGATTTAAAATAAAATGTTTAAAAAGATCGCCTGGCTATGTTATTTCACATCTCCCTCATATTGTAAGGTATTTCAAATAGATATCCACAGAAACAACAGCGAAATCTTTTTAAACACTGTTTTTGTAACATGTTATGGCTTATTTAATTCATTTACAAAAGATATGGCTACCGCAGATCTATGTGGCAGTGTCATTTCTTCATTATTGTTGATATGTTTTCTCGTAATTTAACTAAAAGTCTTTATTTTTTTCATCAAGTGACTTTAAGAATCAACACTGAAAAAACAATTGCCATATACTTTTACATCAGAAATGGATTAAAATCTTAATTCAAACTGAGATTCTGAAAGTGTCACCAGTTAATCCAGGTCTGCTTCTTAAAACGCGAGGTGTCCGTTATGAGAATCAATGACAGGTAGGATTCTCTCCCAGTTCTCTTCTCAAACGTATCGGGATAACGTTTGGAGAGCCGCGAAAAACAACTCCTTCCTGAAGGAGCGCTGTCTTCGCTTCACAGAGGATCTTTGTCCAGCGGATCGGAAAGCCAGAGCGGTACTTTGGCCTGTGATTGAGCGAGGAAAGAGAGGAAGATTGCCTACTACGGTGGAGCCCGAGCCTACGCGAATGGTAAAGAGGTTGGCCTCCTTGCGGACTGATATGGACAGACGGTGGTCGACGCAGCTCCACTTCTAACATCTGGAAGAAGATGAGGATTTCTGGTGCCACAAGAGTATGCTCTGGGATCTGACATTCTAAGTCCATATTCTATTTAGGGAATTCTGTTCACAAAAATTATTGATATATGTTCACTCGTTTGGCAGCACATTTAAGAATGCTGCAATTTACTTGTTTTATTTAAATGTTTTAATAAGTAGTGTTAATCGAAAAAACTATGTATATTTTTTCCACCTTATCTGTAAATAGTGCATAGTTTGAAAGCAACACAGCACACACACACTCATACTTTTTTATAAATCTGTCTTTATAGGTTCGTTAAATGCCAGGGGGTTAAAAAAAAAGCCACAAAATGAAAAGCTTAATTTCTTTTTTCCAAACAGCTAAACACAGATCTTTGTTTCTTTCAAGAATCACATTCCACTATGTGACAACATAAATTTCTGGAAAAACCAATGGGGTGATAATATGTATTCATCACATGGTAGCAGGCATTCAGCTGGCACACTTACCTTAAAAAACAAATTTGATGGCGACATCCTTTTGAATAAGTGTGATTCTCAGGGACACTTTGTATTCATGATATTATCACATTGCAATCAAATTTTGATTACTATTAATATTTATGGTTACAACTCAAAATGTGAAAATTTAGAACTTCTTTCTCTAATAGAAAATAATATAATTGATGGTCTAAATAAATTTCCTAATGCAATTATTATTATAGGAGGGGATTTAAATATGATTCTAGATAATCAGCTCGACAAATGGCCTCCTCAAGCTCAAGATTCAAACATTCATGCAGAGACACAATTTAAAGGATATATGGAGAGAAAAACATCCACTGGACTCCACTTTCACCTGGAGTAACAATGATAGGTCTAAACAGTCTTGTATTGACTACTGGTTAGTATCTGACTCCTTAAAAGCCAATAACATCATTGTCAATATTCTTCCCACTCCGCTCACAGATCATAAAGCAATATATATTTTGAGAAATCTGTCTGGTAACCATTCACAGAATAGGTTACCTGGATCCTAAACAACTCTTTACTTAAGTACAACAAAAAGTACAACAAAAAATCTCCCAAACAATTTCTTATTTTTTTAACATAGCTAATACTGAAAATAAATATGGTGCCATCTGGGAGCGTTTTAAAATTGAGGTTGCCAAGTTCCTAAGACAAACTGATTCCGATTTTAAAAAGTGTAGGAAAGTTAAGAAAATAAAATAATTAACAAAATGATGAGGCTCTCCAAAAAAAGTCCCTCAGATTTATCAGATGTTGATAAAATAAATTTAGCCACTTTACAAAATAAGCTGGATAAGATTTACAAAAACATGGTAGAAGGAGTCTTTGTAAGATCAAGGTTAAAATAGCTGGAAGAGGGCGAATGCAACTCCTCCTATTTTTTTCTTCAATTAGAAAAGCACCGAGCTAAATCCAATACACTTCAACAGTTAAACATAGATGGGCACTTGCCCATCTATGAATCCTCTGATTCAAAAATTTTTGCAAATTATGTCTCCTCTTTTTACAGTAAATGTTATGCTCTTGATCAAACAAGTGGAAACTCTGAACTCTTCTTGAGTTCTGTCAATATACAACATATACTTGATTCTGAACGTGCGATTTGTGATTCCACTCTAACAATTAATGAAATAATTTCTTCTATAAACCATTTAAAAAACAATAAATCCCCTGGGTCAGATGGATTAACAGGTGCATTCTACAAGCAGTTTAGTGATCAACTTGCTCCTTTTCTAGCTAAAGTTTCCTTAGAAAGTATTGAAAAAGGCTTTCTCCCCCCTACTTTAAATCAGGGGATTTTTACCCTTATACCCAAACCCAAAAAAGACAAGTTACTTATTGATAATTGGCATCCTATATGTCTCCTACATATGATTATAAAATCCTGGCATCAGTATTTGCAAAAGGTCTTAAATTGGTTTTAAATACAGTCATTGGAGAAACACAATCTGGATTCCTGCAAAATAGACACATTTCCAATAACATACGGCTCGTTCTTGATATTCTGGACTATTCAGAATTAATTACTGATAATAGCTTCATACTTCTTTTAGACTTTTATAAAGCATTTGGTTCCATTAATCACAACTTTATCTTTAGCTGTCTTTATAAATTTGGATTTGGTCATTTTTTCTGCAATACAATTTAAAAAATCTTAATTTGATCCTCCTCTGTAATTATAATGTAGAGAAAATACCAGTAAAACTTTCTGCATTTCACAAACAAGCACTTCTTTCATGGGCGCTTATATACAAACATAATTTTTCTCCCCATAAATTCTTCATCTGGAATAATCAATACATCCTTCACAAAATAAATCTTTATTTTATTCTAAATGGTTCGACAACAAAATCCTTCTGGTGGGTTAGCTATTTAACAAAAATGGGTGTTTGCTCAGTTACAGTGAGTTCAAACTCATGTATAAACTCGCTGTAACTTCTAAAGAATATGATATTGTCATATCATAATGCTGTAACTAATGAAATATGTGAACTCTTTAAAAATAATGTTGTTGATGAATATAAGGGTTTGTTAAATGTAACTGACACCACCGTTTTGGTGTTTTTCTTCTACTTGTAAGAATAACAGAACTATTCGTGCCCTGTTTCAACAAGATATTATTTCTGTACCTTCATCCATTTTCTATTGGAAGAATTTTGTCCCTGATTCACTATGGAAAAAGGTGTGGACTCATCATCATTCACTTTTCATAAACAACAAAATGAAAGATGTCTCTTTTAATTCGAATTTAATTCGAATGAACATCAAATTCATCCTACTAATCAATACATGATTGATATTAAAACAATAGACCCTAACTGTAAGTTCTGCAAAGAGCATCCAGAAACAATTGGTCATTTATTCTGGAATTGTCGTATCACAAGAAAATTTTGGAAAGAGCGTAATAACTTTATAAATTGTAATATTGATACAATATGTTCACTGAGGTATGATCATATTATTTTTAGCTTTCATGGTAAGAATACTAATGCACACAAAAGACTGGCAATCAATCTCATTATTCTATATGGCAAATTCCATATTCACAAATGTAAATTTTCATCATCTTCATCTTTGAAGACATTTGTCATGTCTGTAATATCTATTCTTTTTGTTTTTCATACCAATGTATTTACTGTTGAAAGCTACACCCCTGGCATACTTTATAATATATTGTGTTCTGTTTCTTTGTTTTTCTTTGTAATTGTAAACAAAAATGATCTTTTTTTTTTTAAATTACTAAAAAAGTGATCAAAAAGAAAAAGACTGTCCGTCACCGTCCCTTTCTGTTTGCTGCAGCGAGATCCTTCTCGTTAATTTAGCCACCAGTTAATCCATAACACCGGAGCTGTTATTAATGTGGCTTAGACCGAGTCTGTGGCTTCTGCTCCACATTAACTCTAAGAACCCTTAGAGTTAAATGAATGTAATGCGATGTTGTGGTGTTACTTTTAAGAGATCCGTGTATGTCTCTTTAAGGAGCAACAAGATAAAGTGATGAAGGTTATCACACTTTTGTAACGTTGCAAGTTTCTGAGCCCTTTTGCGTTATTTCATCTTAGCTGTCAATGCCATTTGTTTTTAAGTTTATAATTAATAAAAACAGAATATTACCGAGACAGAAAGTGAATGAAATAAGAATAGATAACATTTTAAAATAGCCAATGGTGTTGACAACTGATAACCCTCGTGAAAACTGAAAGCTACGAAGCTTTTTTACTTTTCCCCAGTAAAAAAGAACACAAGCTCCGACCTTTTCCTGGCCAGCCCCTTCTTCTCCTGCCATCACTGTCCAGCCTCGCTCTCCTTCTTGAAAGCTCATATGATGGGAAAACAACACTGAACGCTAATGCTTGTAACTGCGCTGCTTTTGCGCATGCGCCAGATCGAATAGGGTTAAGGTTGTCCGCCCATTCTTCATAGCCGTCGAACAACAAGTACAGAGAATACTTCTTTCCGGACCCGACTGGTAAACAGCGTCGGACGGTCACCACTTCCGATACGTCACGCTCTGTTTCTGTTATTGTTCACGTACAAATCTGTGATATCTTCTGTAATTTTAATAAACAACTACTAGTTAATGTTTATTTGATTGCCTCTTTGGCCGATTCAAGGTGTTTATAAAACTGAAACAATATTAGATGTAATGGAATAAATGTGTATTTCATATAAATGTAAAAAATGCGTTTGAATCCTGGACAATAAAATAAAATGTTCTCTCTCAATTTACTCTTCTGTTTACATACAATCCTAAACACAAAAATTGACATTTTTATTTAATATTACTATTCTAAGTATGAGCACAATAGCTCTGTAATATCTAATGAATACAGAAAATATGTATTTTTTTCATTCACCCGCATAGACATTATTTTTTGTAATAAAGACGAACCTCAGGCGGAAGGTTTAACGAACCTGTAACATGTAACGTGTTATTTAAAACCAATTCCGCACTCATCCAGTCAGGATGCTCTAAACAAGAGGATCAAAATCTAAAGTTTACAAAGCCAAACGGGAAGCATGTCAGGGAGATCGTTTCAAGATAAAAGAGGATTAACTCGCCAGGTGATTAACCATTACCAATACTGTCTACATCCTGTTCTTTTCTAACATAACATCATTTATTATCGCAGCGAAAGTAGCAGTTGTGTAATGTTTTGAAAGTTTACGAAATCATGATTAATACTATAAAATCAGTTTATCTCATGCACGTTTGTTATAGAATGTGATCAGGGTAAACTGAAACGGAAAATTTTAATTCCCATACCTGTAGTCGAATCCGGTCCGCCTGGGTGAAAATTAGGAAAACTTAATTGCTATCCCAAATGGAGCAAGAATCAACATATGATGTCAACAGATTAACAAATACAATTAAGAGGCCAACGTTTGTGCCATAGGATTTAGTGGACTTATGTTTCTTTTGAGAATTCCTACTTAATTTTAGGTAAGGGCCTCTGACATGCCAGACGACAGTTTCATCAATTTTATTTTGAAGGAAACTGATTTTGAAAAAATATATATTTTGCCTGATTTTTTTTTTTTGGTTATGTGTTTTAAGTGATTTATTTTCATTTTAGTCCTTAAAAATCCAAGATCTCCACATAGTTTTATATTTTGGTCTGCCTGATGGTTTTTAAAGATTAAATGATTCATGTTTGGATCAGCTACTCATTTCTTAAGTAGCCTTTATACCAACTATTTTACTCTTACTTAAGTAGTTTCTTGAATGGATACATTTTACTTTTACTTGAGTAAAATTATGTTGAAGTAATGCTACTCTTGACTAAAACTTTTGGGAACTCTACCCTCTTTTTCAATTAAACTGCTGAAATAAATCAGCTTTTCAAAGACATAAAAGTTTTTAGATGCATATCTGGTATAAAAAGCCAAACTCTTGTTAGTTTACTAACAAGTTAGTTTAAATTCATAGCTTGGCGTCATTTAACTTAATTTTCCTAAGTTGTTTCATATCAACATCAGGTTGATCTGAAGCCCTAGGGGCTCTGCTACAGTCCCAGTGACCTTGAGAGAGGCCCAGTTCTTAATCCTGATACTTGGTGTACCAGGATGTAGAAATGATTCAATGAGAGGTTGATCCCTGGGATGAACAATGGTTTTAAAAATGTTCCATCCTTGTACCAAAATCAGGAAATCAGAGTTGATCCGATAAGCTCATCTCTGCTGTATAAAATCAGATCAGGATTGTTTTCCCCATCACACTGCCTGAAGACACCCAGGAGGTAAGTCTGTGCTGCTATTCTTAGCTGGGCAATTTACATTAATGTCTATTAATTCACAATGTGAAGAAGTGGTAAAAAGAGGATGCCAAGTTTCATTTTATGATGAGGTTATGGACTGTGTTTTAAATTATTTGTACATCTGTTACCAAACCCAGTACTTCCAGAAAGTAAAGGATCAAAAATATACATTAATATTTTAATAAGACATTGCTCAATACTTAAAATGAGATGGTAAAAAAAATAACTAAAAAATAAATCCTCACTTTATTTTTTTCTTTCAGGATGATGGCTCAGGATAAGAGAGTGAAGTTCTCACTGATGGTGTGTTTGTTCCTGGGAACCTCTTTATTCATTTGGTCCTTGGCCCCAACAGGTAATCTTTATAATAATTATAATACTAGTTTTAGACAACAAGAACATTATACTGAGATATTTCAACAAATTATTTAGCTTAATGATGTTTTTATCTTCCTGGTTTTAGTGAGAACACCAGAAGAGCTTTCTGTATCAGCTGCACTGTCAGACATAGATATCTTGCAACATTTTCACACCCTTAGACTAACGTCTTCTCAACAATTTTTATTCATTTCCAACATACAGTCTTATTTAATGGGAGTCTATCATCCTCCCATATCTAGATAATATTTGTTCACTCTACCAAAGTTCTCAAAATCTCTGAGACTGTAAGGCTATCTGTCCACATTCAAATTCAAAATTATTGAAGCTGTTATAGAATTTTTTTATTAAGGAATGATAATGTGTTTCAATAAGTAGAGAACGATTAATCTTTGTCTTTAAGTTTCTTTATTCGAAAGCAAAAGCGTTCGAAAACCCCTCACTGAGCGCAGTCAGGAGAAGAGCCCTGAATTACACACATCACATCATTCCATAGTCACAGCAAGGCAGAGACCCACCCAAAGTCTGATCTCTATTTCCAAATGGACCACAGATGCAATCTTTACCCCCACCTCATGAACTATCCCTCACCTCTTGGAGGGGATGTTTTATGGCAGGAAAGAGAGCAGGAGAAACTTCTAATTCTTCTTTGTCAGTTACTCATGGGGACAGGGTCAATCAAGGGTACAACTACATTTTCACACATGTCAGTCCTTTAAGACAATTTCCAGATCAAGCATTTTACTGTCTTCAGATCTCTTCTGTTATCACAGCTGTGGAAACATCTAAACATTATCTGGAAACTTCTTTAATGGAAAAAAAACACATATTGCAGAAATTACAAAACACAGCAGATTAATGAGTAAATAAATGATTTAAAAAAGTATCATCAGTTCCATCAAAAATGAAATAAGGCTATAAATGAAATTTTCTATTACAAAGCGAAGGACCCAGGTTCAATGCAATAATGATGATTGTTTTAATGATGACATACAAAATACAAAAATCCAGGCAGCACAGGTGAGCAGAAGGTTAGTAGCTCAGAACTAGTAACAATTGGAATAACAAAA
This sequence comes from Xiphophorus maculatus, assembly GCF_002775205.1. Taxonomy (NCBI): domain Eukaryota; kingdom Metazoa; phylum Chordata; class Actinopteri; order Cyprinodontiformes; family Poeciliidae; genus Xiphophorus; species Xiphophorus maculatus. Next base: position 28,736,734 of record NC_036464.1, read on the forward strand.
AATCAGGCACTGTGGAGGCACAGGCTGACATGACAAATGACAGCATATACAAGGACCCGACAAGGAGCAGAGAACACAGGTGGGATTAAATACACAAGGGGTAATCAGAAAACACAAGACAGAGCTGAGAGCAATCAAGGGGTAGACGGGACAACACAGAGACTCAACTGAACACAGAAACCTTAATTAATACACAGAAAAACCAAATCCTTACAGTACTCCCCTCCAAGGCTGGCTACCAGACGCCCCAAAAAAGAAAAATCCAAAAACACAAAACAACCCAACCAGGGTGGGCGGAGGGGCGCCGAATGGGGGGCCAGAGTTCAAGAAAAAACACAAGGAAAACAAAACAAAATAAACTCAGTCTCAAATAAGTGGGTCAGGGTGGGGCCTGCCGCAAGAAGTCCGGCGGGCGGCGATGAAGGATGCGGACCCATGGAAGCGGGTATGGAGACCAGCTGTGGCGCTGGAGGTGGATGGCCTGAGGACGGCGTGGCACAGGAGGCAGACCCATGGAGGAGCTTGGGCCTTGGAAGGCGGCGACGATGGAGGCGCTAGGACCTTGGAAGGAAGACTGGCTGCGACCGGCAGAGGGCTCAAAGGGGCCGGCGGGAGGAGCCGGGGAGTCACTGGAAGGAGCCAAGGAGTCACTGGGAGAAGGGCCAGAGAACCCACTTACTGGGGCGGCAAGTGCTGCTACTTCAGCAGGAGACACTGAGACCTTAACTGCAAGAGATGTGGAAGCTGGAGCAGATGAAGACGAGGCGGCTGTGGGTGTGGTGGATTGTTTTCTCTGAATGAATGAGTCGTAGAACTCGAAAACTGTTTTGAACATAAAAGAGTAATTTGTAAACTGTTCACAGAGTGGACAAAAATCCTCTTCTGAAACTAAATCAAAAATGATGTACTGATGCACCGGCTTAACGTCAGTGGAAGCCGTCATAGTGATTGTTGAAGGGGTGAAATAATCCTGTTGAGGGGTGAGCAACACGTTCTTCAGCTGATCATAATCTGACTCCAGTCCTTGTTCCTCCAGCAGCAATGGAAAAGGCAAGATCTCAATATCCTCATATAAATCCTTCTGGGCCATCTCCAACTGCTGCTGGATCCACCTCTCTTGTCTGTATCCATAAATCTGGTCCTTAGAAATTGCAATCCTCACCTCTGTTTGGTTGGGTCCTTCTGTGATGAAGTGCGGTTGTAGAATGGGGAGGATGGAAGTGGACGACTCAGGTTCAATGCAATAATGATGTTGGTTTTAATGATGACATAGAAAAACAGTGTCTTCAGTCAGAGCTGCCTGAATTTTTGTTTTGTAAGACAGCTTAGGACATTCCAGAACTTTGATTTTCCTTTTATGATGTTATTCTTTAATTGATTTGCATACAACTCACTAGAATCAAAAACTGACCGGCTGCATCATGATCTAACTCCACATTATGATGCAACCACCACCATGTTACACAGTGGGTGTTGTGGTCTGTTTGTCATTGTTTTTTGTTTGCTTGTTTGTTTGTTTTGTGTCAAACATACTTTTGTGCATTGTCATCAGACTATCACTCATTCTCCCTCAAGATTTTGTAAATTTGTGCTCGGCTGGTCTGCTTTAGATAAAAGGATTAACGTGGTGACACAGAGAATTCAGGTTACTGTAACATGTAGTAAAATCCCACCAGGACAGCTGAAGTTAATTTCTGGCCAATCAGATTCACTATGATAATGGATGTTACTGTGAATTCAAAGGACTGAAGATAAAGACAACCATATATTCGTTAACATTGATTATGCTATTATAAGTCAAAGTGAGAAAAAAAACACTTAAAGTTCACCTTTAGATTTATTTTTTAAATCTAATGAGAAGATGATTTGAAATTACTAAGGAGTAAATCTCCAGAAAAATTAAACTCCAAATCTAGTCCTAAAGATTCTCATTGCATTTGGAGGAATGTTTTGGATCAAGGTGGCCAAAACATTCCTGGGTATTCTGATATGAAGATTTCTAGAACAACAGACGTTACCTACAGTCGTTAAACAATCGTTTAATGTCATTTGGTGAAAAAAGCACAAACAGGAATCTGTGATGAGTGAGTGAGTGACATTTTTTCTGTTAGCAGCAGCCTTCCAGCTTCCACGCTGCCAGCTCATCAACCAGACAATATCTCTGGAGAAGAAAGGCTGCTCTCGCTGTCACAGAGTGGAAACGACCATCTGCAGTGGATACTGCACCACCAAGGTGGGTGGTGACGTTCAAAACAAAAAACTAGAAATTGAAATGAAATAGAAGAGTGTCAAGCCTGCTCATTTACTGTTTGGAGAGACTGTTGTGGTCTTGAAGGAGATCCATGAAAATATTTCATCTTAATTTGGTACAGGTTGGGTAAACCAAGAAATAAAAGAGGGCTCCATTCTTTCTGAGACAATAAACTGAAATCCAGTTTTCTATTTCATTTCAGAACTTTGCATACATTGTTAGCTTTGGGGATTTTTAATTATACCAATCTACTTACAGAATGAAATGATGATAAAACATACATCTTAGGTTATTTTGTAAAAACAAGAATTATGTTTTATTGTTTTTCCCCAACTTTAATTTACACAAGTTAAGAATGTATGTTTATCAAACTTGGCAGAAGTAGTTCACTACTTGGTAGAGTGTTTATTTATAAAGTTGAACATTTTTCTTATTATTGAAAACATACTGTGTCTAATATAAACTGGTTCAGGGGTGAAACTGTGTACTTTCTGAGGTGCATGCAGATTCATTATACCATTATATTATTAATGATAGTTGTATATGCAACAGCTGTTAGTAATAAATACAGAAAATTCAGACTAGAAATTGTTTAGGAAAATTCTTTATCGTTTTCATAAAGAGAGATACACTTAATCAAACAGAGAAATGTGCATTTGTCTTTAGATATTTTATTTAGAAAATCAGTATCAGAGATCAGTGGGTTAGAGAAGAGAGAAGAAGGAAGAAGAAGTGAAACTTAACACATACAATTCTCCTTTCATATCTTATCAGTCAGTCAGAACCTGTGCCTTCCACCCATCTCTCTCCTGTAGGGAGTTTCTCTCAATTGTAGCTGGTTAGCAACTATTATTCATGCTAAATACGTCCTGCTTTTCTTTCATAACCACTAATTTTATCTCAGGTGATATTGAGAAAACATTTTGCTATCAGTGGAGAGTGAATCATTTTATTCAACTGTGTAAAGATGCTGCAGATAATAATCCATCTGCTGGTACAATATAAATTCAAACATCATTTGAAGCTGTCTTTCAGTTTCAGTGTGGGCTTTCTGACGTTTTCTATGATTTAGAACGTTTTTTTTAAACTTACATGTCATTTATAATCATGAGATGTAGCTCAAAATGCTTTTAGAGTAGGCAGTTTAGTTTGGTGATGTAAAACATGGCAACAGCTGCATATGCGTTACAACAGGGCGAAAATCTTTGCACTTTTTACCAAAATGTGAGTTTTTTCGGACTTGACGTGTTTCCATTAAGAAAATTGATGTTTGTAATTTCAATTTGTGCAATTCTATGGTTAATGGAAAAGCAGCTAGTGATTGTTTTCTATTGTCGGACAGTTGCTATAATGCAAAACCATGACAACTAGGTACTGTATTGTTTTTAGAAACTATTACCAACAGAAGTAGATTATGACCCAAATCTTAGAATAATTGAAATGGAGCTTTTACAAATGAAGGGCAGAAATCAATAGGTACGGCCTATAGGTAATGATTAAAAGAGGAGCAAAAGAGAATGATTTAGATTAGAGGTGCTTGCCAACAGCTGATTGTGTCATTCAGGCCATGCTACTGTGAAGGATCTTCTCTGCTCCCTGGAAATCAAACTGTTAGCATGTCAGGACCATCATGAGATGGTCATAGACAAATAGTCTTCAGTAAGAGAGATTTTTGTATTGGTTTGAGTTGACTTAAACTGGGCTGTCACTTCCACCAACTTTCCATGAACCGTTTTTGAAAGTCTCAGTTTAGCACATGAACCTGTTTTTCCGTTTGCTTTTTTCCAGGATCCCAACATGAAGATACTGTTTAGCAAAGCGTATCAGCATGTGTGCACATATGGGGAATTGTACTACAAGACATTTGAGTTTCCTGATTGTTTGCCTGGCGTTGACCCTGTCGTCACCTACCCAGTTGCTTTGAGGTGCCACTGTGGCGGCTGTGCCATGGCCACGTCTGACTGCACCTTTGAGAGCCTGCAGCCTGACTTCTGCATCAACGACATCCCATTTTACCACTAATCTTGCATAATAACTGCCTACGCTTGACATTATTGTGTATATAATTTGTATGTTGTTTAGCTCAGAAACGGCAGATTGCAGAGAAATGAATTCAAGAAAAAACTTCTCAAGCTAAAAGTTAAATAGAAAAAGTATGGAATAGTTCTAGACTTACAAATGCATTCAAGCAACTACCAAAGCATACAATCACCTTCAGCCCAATGATTCCTGTTTTTTTTTTTGGAGAAAAAAAAACACAGCGTAAATGTAAATGTTGCCATTCCAAATAAAAAATTACAACAGGCTTGCATTGCTGCATTACTTGACAAAGTTGAAACTTAACTCACTCTGCAAAATCTATTTAACATGAATAAACTTATACAATGTAAGTATAAGTTACATTGTGTAACCCATTTTATCAAAGGCTTGATGATTTCAGGTTCAAGAAGAGATCACAGTGAAGATTTAATAATTTTCTCATCATTTCTGATCAGTAAAAACTGCAGCTCAACTCTTGAAAATATGAAACCTGGATCAAACTCACAACCTTCTGGTTTTCAGAATCATTCCCACTGAGCCACAGCATTCCCACTGACACTCCAACATTCAAAACTCATGAAACTCAAAATTTAGACTTGGTTCCAGCTTCAAACCACCAGAACTACTGCATCTCGGCATTTCTATGCTGTTCCACAGCTAATAAGGCTGAAAATTGAGTGTAGTGCTGAAAATTCATATATTGTCACTTTTTCACTTCTCTCGCTGAGAAAACGCTTTTTTGGTCTCTTACATTCAAAACTCATAAAACTCAAAATTTAGACTTGGTTCCAGCTTCAAACCACCAGAACTACTGCATCTCGGCATTTTTATGCTGTTCCACAGCTAATAAGGCTGAAAATTGAGTGTAGTGCTGAAAATTCATATATTGTCACTTTTTCACTTCTCTCGCTGAGAAAACGCTTTTTTGGTCTCTTACATTCAAAACTCATGAAACTCAAAATTTAGACTTGGTTCCAGCTTCAAACCACCAGAACTACTGCATCTCGGCATTTCTATGCTGTTCCACAGCTAATAAGGCTGAAAATTGAGTGTAGTGCTGAAAATTCATATATTGTCACTTTTTCACTTCTCTCGCTGAGAAAACGCTTTTTTGGTCTCTTACATTCAAAACTCATGAAACTCAAAATTTAGACTTGGTTCCAGCTTCAAACCACCAGAACTACTGCATCTCGGCATTTCTATGCTGTTCCACAGCTAATAAGGCTGAAAATTGAGTGTAGTGCTGAAAATTCATATATTGTCACTTTTTCACTTCTCTCGCTGAGAAAACGCTTTTTTGGTCTCTTACATTCAAAACTCATGAAACTCAAAATTTAGACTTGGTTCCAGCTTCAAACCACCAGAACTACTGCATCTCGGCATTTCTATGCTGTTCCACAGCTAATAAGGCTGAAAATTGAGTGTAGTGCTGAAAATTCATATATTGTCACTTTTTCACTTCTCTCGCTGAGAAAACGCTTTTTTGGTCTCTTACATTCAAAACTCATGAAACTCAAAATTTAGACTTGGTTCCAGCTTCAAACCACCAGAACTACTGCATCTCGGCATTTCTATGCTGTTCCACAGCTAATAAGGCTGAAAATTGAGTGTAGTGCTGAAAATTCATATATTGTCACTTTTTCACTTCTCTCGCTGAGAAAACGCTTTTTTGGTCTCTTACATTCAAAACTCATGAAACTCAAAATTTAGACTTGGTTCCAGCTTCAAACCACCAGAACTACTGCATCTCGGCATTTCTATGCTGTTCCACAGCTAATAAGGCTGAAAATTGAGTGTAGTGCTGAAAATTCATATATTGTCACTTTTTCACTTCTCTCGCTGAGAAAACGCTTTTTTGGTCTCTTACATTCAAAACTCATGAAACTCAAAATTTAGACTTGGTTCCAGCTTCAAACCACCAGAACTACTGCATCTCGGCATTTCTATGCTGTTCCACAGCTAATAAGGCTGAAAATTGAGTGTAGTGCTGAAAATTCATATATTGTCACTTTTTCACTTCTCTCGCTGAGAAAACGCTTTTTTGGTCTCTTACATTCAAAACTCATGAAACTCAAAATTTAGACTTGGTTCCAGCTTCAAACCACCAGAACTACTGCATCTCGGCATTTCTATGCTGTTCCACAGCTAATAAGGCTGAAAATTGAGTGTAGTGCTGAAAATTCATATATTGTCACTTTTTCACTTCTCTCGCTGAGAAAACGCTTTTTTGGTCTCTTACATTCAAAACTCATGAAACTCAAAATTTAGACTTGGTTCCAGCTTCAAACCACCAGAACTACTGCATCTCGGCATTTCTATGCTGTTCCACAGCTAATAAGGCTGAAAATTGAGTGTAGTGCTGAAAATTCATATATTGTCACTTTTTCACTTCTCTCGCTGAGAAAACGCTTTTTTGGTCTCTTACATTCAAAACTCATGAAACTCAAAATTTAGACTTGGTTCCAGCTTCAAACCACCAGAACTACTGCATCTCGGCATTTCTATGCTGTTCCACAGCTAATAAGGCTGAAAATTGAGTGTAGTGCTGAAAATTCATATATTGTCACTTTTTCACTTCTCTCGCTGAGAAAACGCTTTTTTGGTCTCTTACATTCAAAACTCATGAAACTCAAAATTTAGACTTGGTTCCAGCTTCAAACCACCAGAACTACTGCATCTCGGCATTTCTATGCTGTTCCACAGCTAATAAGGCTGAAAATTGAGTGTAGTGCTGAAAATTCATATATTGTCACTTTTTCACTTCTCTCGCTGAGAAAACGCTTTTTTGGTCTCTTACATTCAAAACTCATGAAACTCAAAATTTAGACTTGGTTCCAGCTTCAAACCACCAGAACTACTGCATCTCGGCATTTCTATGCTGTTCCACAGCTAATAAGGCTGAAAATTGAGTGTAGTGCTGAAAATTCATATATTGTCACTTTTTCACTTCTCTCGCTGAGAAAACGCTTTTTTGGTCTCTTACATTCAAAACTCATGAAACTCAAAATTTAGACTTGGTTCCAGCTTCAAACCACCAGAACTACTGCATCTCGGCATTTCTATGCTGTTCCACAGCTAATAAGGCTGAAAATTGAGTGTAGTGCTGAAAATTCATATATTGTCACTTTTTCACTTCTCTCGCTGAGAAAACGCTTTTTTGGTCTCTTACATTCAAAACTCATGAAACTCAAAATTTAGACTTGGTTCCAGCTTCAAACCACCAGAACTACTGCATCTCGGCATTTCTATGCTGTTCCACAGCTAATAAGGCTGAAAATTGAGTGTAGTGCTGAAAATTCATATATTGTCACTTTTTCACTTCTCTCGCTGAGAAAACGCTTTTTTGGTCTCTTACATTCAAAACTCATGAAACTCAAAATTTAGACTTGGTTCCAGCTTCAAACCACCAGAACTACTGCATCTCGGCATTTCTATGCTGTTCCACAGCTAATAAGGCTGAAAATTGAGTGTAGTGCTGAAAATTCATATATTGTCACTTTTTCACTTCTCTCGCTGAGAAAACGCTTTTTTGGTCTCTTACATTCAAAACTCATGAAACTCAAAATTTAGACTTGGTTCCAGCTTCAAACCACCAGAACTACTGCATCTCGGCATTTCTATGCTGTTCCACAGCTAATAAGGCTGAAAATTGAGTGTAGTGCTGAAAATTCATATATTGTCACTTTTTCACTTCTCTCGCTGAGAAAACGCTTTTTTGGTCTCTTACATTCAAAACTCATGAAACTCAAAATTTAGACTTGGTTCCAGCTTCAAACCACCAGAACTACTGCATCTCGGCATTTCTATGCTGTTCCACAGCTAATAAGGCTGAAAATTGAGTGTAGTGCTGAAAATTCATATATTGTCACTTTTTCACTTCTCTCGCTGAGAAAACGCTTTTTTGGTCTCTTACATTCAAAACTCATGAAACTCAAAATTTAGACTTGGTTCCAGCTTCAAACCACCAGAACTACTGCATCTCGGCATTTCTATGCTGTTCCACAGCTAATAAGGCTGAAAATTGAGTGTAGTGCTGAAAATTCATATATTGTCACTTTTTCACTTCTCTCGCTGAGAAAACGCTTTTTTGGTCTCTTACATTCAAAACTCATGAAACTCAAAATTTAGACTTGGTTCCAGCTTCAAACCACCAGAACTACTGCATCTCGGCATTTCTATGCTGTTCCACAGCTAATAAGGCTGAAAATTGAGTGTAGTGCTGAAAATTCATATATTGTCACTTTTTCACTTCTCTCGCTGAGAAAACGCTTTTTTGGTCTCTTACATTCAAAACTCATGAAACTCAAAATTTAGACTTGGTTCCAGCTTCAAACCACCAGAACTACTGCATCTCGGCATTTCTATGCTGTTCCACAGCTAATAAGGCTGAAAATTGAGTGTAGTGCTGAAAATTCATATATTGTCACTTTTTCACTTCTCTCGCTGAGAAAACGCTTTTTTGGTCTCTTACATTCAAAACTCATGAAACTCAAAATTTAGACTTGGTTCCAGCTTCAAACCACCAGAACTACTGCATCTCGGCATTTCTATGCTGTTCCACAGCTAATAAGGCTGAAAATTGAGTGTAGTGCTGAAAATTCATATATTGTCACTTTTTCACTTCTCTCGCTGAGAAAACGCTTTTTTGGTCTCTTACATTCAAAACTCATGAAACTCAAAATTTAGACTTGGTTCCAGCTTCAAACCACCAGAACTACTGCATCTCGGCATTTCTATGCTGTTCCACAGCTAATAAGGCTGAAAATTGAGTGTAGTGCTGAAAATTCATATATTGTCACTTTTTCACTTCTCTCGCTGAGAAAACGCTTTTTTGGTCTCTTACATTCAAAACTCATGAAACTCAAAATTTAGACTTGGTACAAGCTTCAAACCACCAGAACTACTGCATCTCGGCATTTCTATGCTGTTCCACAGCTAATAAGGCTGAAAATTGAGTGTAGTGCTGAAAATTCATATATTGTCCACTTTTTCACTTCTCTCGCTGAGAAAACGCTTTTTTGGTCGCTAAATACAAAACTCAGGAAACTCAAAATTTAGACTTGGTTCAAGCTTCAAACCACCGACTACTGCATCGAGGCAGTTCTTATGCTGTTCCCAGCTATAAGCTGAAAATTGAGTGGTAGGGGGCTGAAAATTCATATATGGCACTTTTAACTTCGCTCGCTGGAAACGCTTTTTTGGTCTCTACTTCAAAACTCATGAACTCAAAATTTAGACTTGGGTCCAGCTCAAACCACCAGACTACGGCATCTCGCATTTCTATGCTGTTCCACAAGCAAGAAGGCTGAAAGTTGAGTGTAGTGCTGAAAATTCCATATATGTTCACTTTTTCACTTCTCTCGCTGAGAAAACGATTTTTTGG